>NC_028644.1:37098568-37116368 GCF_001406875.1 Solanum pennellii
TATATATATAATACCATATATTTTTAGTATTGCGATAGTTCGAAGCTTGTATTGAATAAGAAAGAATCAAATAATATAGTAAGACGGGATCCTAAAGATGCTTGTATTGATATGAAGAATTAAGTGATCTAGCGAGTCATGATCCTTGATTTGAATACGATATTGTGCGTGAAATTACATATATAATAATAATAATAATAATAATAATTATTATTATAATAATAATAATAATAATAATAATAATAATTATTATTATAATAATAATAATAATAATAATAATAATAATGAAAATAATAATAACAATAACAATAATAATAATAATAATAATATTGTAACAATCAAATATATTTAAAAGAATATGAAAATATTTTTTTGAAAGGGTTAATTATATTCTATTAGTAAATTTATCCATGCTTTGTGATAGGGGTGTGCTTTTAATTTTTCTATTTGATTTTTATGTTATGCAATT
The DNA here is from genome assembly GCF_001406875.1 of Solanum pennellii. Classification (NCBI taxonomy): domain Eukaryota; kingdom Viridiplantae; phylum Streptophyta; class Magnoliopsida; order Solanales; family Solanaceae; genus Solanum; species Solanum pennellii. The sequence continues at coordinate 37,099,038 of NC_028644.1, forward strand.
TGGGTTTTGCTGTAACGACTTTTTCCCATCTTTATAGAAAAACCAGCGGGAAAATTGTAACACTCCGAAAATGTCATGACTTCTGGAGCTTAATCCATTAAAAAAATGTTCAAAATGATGTTCCCAAACCTATATTAATGTAATAAGTTCATTTAGAAAAGGTTAGAGCCAAGACGACAAAGAAAGACCTTGACGTTCAGAAACTAGCTAATTTGAATTAGTTGACGATCCTATGCTTGGTGAAGATTTTGAAGTGTCAAATGAAGTCCGAAATTTGTAAACAGACCTTGGATAGGTAGTATGTAGTACAAAGGGTCTAAAGGTCCAATAACGACACTCCAAGGACCACCTGAAAGATCCTTGGGGAAGACCCAAACACGGCTGGGCAGGCTGCCTGGCAGCCAACGAACAGGCAGAATTGGAGGCAAGGCGCGCTACGCACAAGCAGCACGCAGGCTAGTGCCTCAAGAATTAAGAGGCAGCCTTGACACGCGAGGTTGACACGCACCTCCCTTCCTCAATCCATAATTTCAGAAAAATGACAGGAAGTGTCCCCGCGATGCGCAGCCACTTCCCAGAATCGTTAAAATCGTATTTTTGGTAATTTAACTTCTTAAAAAACTCGATTAAGTGGAGGGTCTTTTGGGTAATTCATATAACGAATATATATGAATATTAGGTCAGTTGTATACCACTTTTACACGTTCCAAATTAGATCAAACAAGTTTTCTCTCATCTCTTTCAAGAAATGCTCTTTTTTCCAAACCCCATTGAAGAACAAGAAGAGCTTAAGGAAGAAGACGAAGACTGCAAGGTTTTAATCCAAATTTTCGTGGATTCTTCATCTATAAGGTATGAGGTTTTAACTCTTGGGATTCCTTTCTCTAAGAGGTCCTTTCAAAGATAAGTTTTCAAGACATTCAGTTCTAGGGTTTTTACTCTACAAAATGGATTTGCTTTCTAACTCTAGATTCATTATTTTCGATGAAAAGTAACTGTTTTATATGGTTGATTTCACACTAATTGTTGAGTATCGGGTTAGTAATGTTTGAATCTTGTGTGATGCATGTTCTTATTTAGATGATGGTTACGAATGGTTGTCGCTACTACTAGATGGCATGTAAACGTAGGGATGGGAACTAAGACTAGAATGGACTCTTAAATGACCCTTTCCCTTATCCTACATTATGCATTGATCTTTTATATGATTTGAAGAGTTGTTCTAGATTATGATATTGAGTATTTCAGTATGTTATGGCTATGAATGTTGTAAGTTGAACGTCAGTTATTGAATAAGATTCTTGAAAGCAAGAAGTACGTCTTCTAAAGTTGTGATTACTCTACAATGTTTATGTTAGACTATAAATCATGATGCTATGTTATGGAAGTATGTATGATGTTGCTATGTGTATATGTTGGGCTATGAACATGTTACTTGTGAGATCATTATAAGAACACGAAAAATACAAGTTACGATAATCTCTTGTAGGCTTTACACAAGATGGCTATGTTATGTTAATCTCACATACGAAGGGTTATGATGCAAGAAAATTCTCATATAATCCTAAAGAGGTCATGATCATGTTTATATAAGGATTTAATCTCCTATGGCCTATGATAAGTTATGATAAAAGACAACTTAAAGGTTATTCAAGAAAGGGAATTAAGCTAAGCACCCATGAACTAGATTTGAGTGGTGTCCATTCCCTAGTTGGAAGATAGGTCACAATGACTCGCATGAGATGGAGGATTCCATGTAATGTGGAACAATGGGTCTCTAATACATCTCCAGGTTCTTGAACTATGTTGCCACCATAAGATACTAGCTAGCGGATCCACCTAGAAAGCTATGTCATGTTTGATTCTACTTTGGTAGGTAGACCACCTTCTTTCGGTGAGGGGTTTTATGACACTGGATTTCATGTTTAGCCACATTGTCTATGTCTGCTAAGGAGAATGTTCCCTCATATAAAATGAAAGAGAAGTAAATGAATGTTGACTAGGGTGACTTGAAAAGTCTACTTAGTATAGATAGTGGTATGGGACTCTACCTAGATATTGCACTAGTTGACTCTAAGGGAAGTCTTAGGAGATTGTTCTTATGTAATATGATAACATGAAAGGTATAATGCTTATGATTCATGATGTTACTCTTATATGATGTTGGTCATTATGATGAATATGTTATTGGGTTATATTGCTATATAAAGTGATGACTACTTCTGTTACAAGTTATATGAAGCAAAGTTTTACTCATGGTCTCCTATCTTATCTACTTGGTTGTGTGAAGTTATGGGGCTTCACATGACCATTGCACTTCTAGGTTGGGGATGAGATCATTGGTAAGTGTTTGTATGTTATGTTTATATGATATTTCGAATATGAAATGTTAACATGACTCTATGGTAATATGTCTTTGATTATGACCATGTTTTAAGTTGATGGAATCCTTAACTTGTATATGTTATATCGTATGTGCATTAAAGACTTTCATATGACTTAGCATTTTTTCTAAAGAGATGATGAATGATCTTTTTTCATGCATGTCCTTATATGTTATGTGCATATACCCATACTTGGTACGTGTGGTGTACTAACCCCATTACTTTATATTACTACAAATGTAGAGTCTGGCCATTGAAGATTAAGAAGGTTGATTGAAGAAGCTTGGAACTCTTTCTCCAAGTCTTGGTAGGTACTCATTTTTGGGGGTGCTACCGATTGTATTCTAGCTTATGAAGACTTTAGTAGTTATTAAGAATATTCTATTTCCATTATGTTTGTTGGATTCTTTTGTACTAAGGACTATATGGCATATTTATTATGTATTTACCAAGTTTAGATTTGTACTCTTTAGATGGTTTTATATATGTGAGACAAGCATTTAGAATATCGTGTGTCATTATGAATGTTAAGTATGAAGTCTAAGTATACTTCAAATAGAATGTAAATATTTTAAATTTTCTGACAATATTTACTGATCACATGTTATGACGAATGCTAAGGGCTTGTCTGAGTCCTCTAAGAGGACGATGACGCTGGTCTCATCTAAGGTATGATCTCCGGGTGTGACAGAAATATATTGGGCCAGAAAATGTTTTGGTAGTAACATGAAATTTCTCAACCTAGTCTAGATTTGGACGAAATTGGAGTCACTGAGGTCTAGGAAATCTGATAACAAATGGTATATATAATTATGAAGTTCATCACATGAGTAGATTTCTTTGACGTTAAAGAAACCGGATGACTTAATGAAATTTAATTCGGCCGAGTGGAACTCATGAAACTCATCTTAACGCGGTCGGGTAGTTTCGGAGTGTCATCGGTTGAAAGTGTGTTGTGAGTGGGAGTTTAGAACTCAAATTATGAGGTATTGTCTCTGTGTAAGCCGCTATGGAGGGATTAATTCCTCCAGGGCGGGGTCGTTGTGGTGGGACGGGGTCCACTGTAGCGGGCCAGTCACGACTTAAGATTGAATTAAACCCCAAAAACATCATTATTTTGCAATGTTCGTTATTGAGACCTAAGGGACGAACTAGTGAAAGTTCTTGGCAGTTTTCCACTTCTTCTAGAACTAAAGTTAAGGATTTTACTGCCCTAATCCATTTTTCGATCCATATAACCTAGTTTCTTGGTATTTATTGTTTGGAGAAGGTTTTGATTTTGGAATTATAGTGGGAAAAGCCCTAATTTGGGGTATTGGGATCATGGGTTTGTCCTAGGGTTGATAATTTTGATTGTAATCTGGGTAATTAGTCCTCGTTTGTTTATTCTCGCATTTAATTAATTGTTTGTATACCAAGAACAAGTGAAAATAATTCGTAAAGGGAAGAATCAAGTTTCTTAAGAGGGTTGAAGCTTTGTTAGAGGTAATGATGGTTGTGATTTCTTGTGTGTGATGTATGTTAGTAATTACTTCATTATAATTAATTTATGTACATGACTCTTACACTATTGATCACACTGATTATAAATGAGTATGAATTAATAATTATATGTCATGAATCAATACTTGATTGTATGATTATGAGTATTGTAATACCTCAAAAATAGCTTAGGTGGATCTAGAGCCTAACATATTTTTCATGAGGGTCTGAGGTCCTAAAATTGTCTATAATGTGGTGATGAGGCAGTGTCTAAAGTATTAGGTGCATTGGAAGTCAAACGTCAAGGGACGAGTAAGACGTTCGACGACTAGTCACCTATGTGCCTCATGTGATGTTATGCATTTATATGTGTGTTTCATGATCTTATGAGGTCCTTATATGATTTAAAATAGTGTATATAGGCAGTGTGTCATGTTTTGTTATGTTTGGAGGTCAAACGTTCAAGAACGTCCATGACGTTCAAAAGGTTTGCCTTGAAACGACCTTGTGTGTCTTAGCATGTTTCGTTGCATTTTACGTGTTTGTTTTGGATGAAATTGACATGGGAGGTACTAAACTTGTATACGGTCATATTCGGGTTGGAAACGTCTGGGTGAAAGTCCCCAAGGACCAACCAAGGGTCCTCGAGGAAGGACCCATTCCTTGAGCCAAGGCTGTCTTGGACCAGCCCCAAACGACTGATGCAATCAACGGCTCGTCGTCCAGTCGACGCCCCGTTGTTGGTGGACGTTAGTCAAGACATAACCTAGGGATATCAAGCTACCAATTATTAGTCTCTGAACCCATCGATGGACAGCCAGGACGATCCGTTTGTGGACCAACGGCCCGTCGATGGGCAGTCGTTTGTGAGGTCTGTTCCTGCGCAGTTTACAGTTAAGTCAAAGGGTGAATGGGTAAATTCACCCCACGTACAAATAAGAGTTTGGGTGGTTAATTAAGGTTATTTTTGGTATTTTAAGTATCTATATAAGTCCTAAATACCTAGATGAATTCATTCTTCAAAAATCAAAACCCAAATTCTCTTAGAAATTCTCTAGAACTCCATTGAAGCCAAAACTCAAGGAAGATCTTGGATTGGAGATTTGAGTGGTGATTCTTCGTCAATTTCGTGGATTAACATCATTGAGGTATATTTTTTGATCCTTGAAACTCTATTCATCAAGGAGCCCAAAATTCAAAGAGATTTCCAAAGTTTTGTAATGATGAACTTGTCCAATTTTATTATCTATCCATGGTTTCTTGCATAAAAGGTTTTGAATCATTATATATTGATTATATTGATTTTAATTAGATTATTTTAACATAATTGACCTATTAACTCATGTAATTCATGAACCCTAGATTTTGACTACTTCGTGGTTGACCTGATTTTGTCTTAATGCTTATGAATTCTAGTGTAGTTTTCTATAGGCTATTGAATGATGTAATAATTGTATTAAATTTATGTGTATGATGTATTAGATTAATAAATCTATATTGTATCGACCTAGATTCATTAAGTATTATGGTTCTTGTATTGAATTGATGATCATGGCCATGGGTAAGGGCCTATTGGTATTGAATTGGATAATTTCGCTAAGGATTGAAGTGGAGAAAATGGATTGGTGTTACTCTGCCATAATTCTCTTTATTTTATGTAATGTAGCTCTTGAATTAGTTTGTGGTTGGTATGGTCCACTAATGGCGGCGGTGCTTTGTGAATGATGTGGCCCTATCGGCGTTACTTTATGTATTATGATGATCATGGTCTTGTCGTCAACTATTTGAAGTATTATGATGATTTATGTAGTTGATTATGTGAAGTATGATCATATATATCTACATGTGATCAATGTGAAAGTATGTGTTCTTCTAATGATATTAGGTGATCATGTTAGACTATGACTATGTCCTTATGTGTGTAGTTTTAGAGTTGATGTATTGATTATTCCTACTTGTCTATATGAGTCTATAATGCTTACATTGATGATTTCATAGTAGTGTATAGTATGACTTAAAGATGTTAATGGTTATTCCTATGTGCTTCTAGTATGATATGCTATATGTGATAAAGTGAAGTCTTGATGTTTCTTCCGTGGTAGACTTGTGTCCCTTACTTGATGCAGGTATGAATGTGAATATCAGATGTCTTGACTTAGGATGATAAAGTCTCTTAGTCTAGTATGTATGAATGACATGATACCTTGAATGATGCTAAGAAGGTCCTTTATGTGAAACATTGAACCTAGTGGTAAGGTTATGAACCTTGAAGTCGAAAGTCGTAATGGTATCCTTATTGTAATGAATGATGGACTCAAGGTTGGTTGGATGGAACGGCACCATATCATCCTTAGGAAAGTAATTAAGCTATCTTCGTCGCCATTGTAAGTTATCCCTAGGAGACCTTTTTCGTAGGGTGAATGTGATTGGGTTGTAAACTAGCTATGGAACCTCTTCATGTGATCCTTAGTGTAAATTACTCTACGAGAACGAAGGCTAGCACCAAGTGAGTATGGTAAGGGAAGTAGCTCTAGTTAAATGATGAGGCTAGAGTGTAAAGTAAGCCCTTAATATTCCTTAACCATGTGCCTACATGGAATGCGTCCAAGTTCTACCATTGGCAAATAGAACACCCTCCATTGGATTAGGTTACAACTCCGGATTCCATTCTTTGCTACCATGGTCTATGTACATATTGACTATTCTCATCATATGGGATACCTACTAGTATTTGAGAAGTTCTATGAAGTTTAGGTGGTGGTATGGGACGCTATCTAGATATTGCACAGTAGGCTTTAAAAATGTTAGTGTGAGTCCCTAGGTCTTCTCCAAAACCATTAATTGAATGTCCTCTATGTGATGAATGTCTCTTAGTGAACTAATGACGTAATGACTTATGATAGGAAGCATGTAAATGAATGAATACCTAATCTAGAGTACGTCTAAGGATTTTCTAGTTAAAGTGTGAAGGGGGCATAAAGGATGATCTCCTTATGTCTTACCTAGGGAAATCTTGAGAATGTCTCTAGTTAGGAAGGTTGGCTGATAAAGTGGACATGATCTAATCTTATGAACACTTAAGGATTATTTAGGTTATCTTGAAGAGGGTGTATGGGTGTTTTCTCCCAGAAGTACTTAAGTAAGTTTTATGATAACCTTAGTGAGGTGAACGTCAAATCATATATGTTACATTGTGTTGGGTGTATTGTAAGGGTGTGCATCTCCTCGTAGGTGGTCGGTCTTAAGGATCATTTAGGTGTGCCTAGAGAGGGTGTATGGGTGGTATCTCTTTATCTTACATAAGTGAGTCGTAGAACAACTTTTTGTGAGAATATTTCATGCTAAAAGGGGGTCTTTATAAACTTGAGAAACTTTACTGTAACAGTGAATTGATTCACTGTAAACTGACATAGGTTCACTGTAACTTTTCTAAAAATGTGATCAATTTCTTAATTATGTGTTTCTAAGGTGTTCTTATGCTTATGCTATGATGTTTTGAACAAAAAGAGTATATTTCCAATAAATTTCTGTTTTCATGATTTTTATGCATTATGTCATACTTAGTACATGTGTTTGTACTAATTCCATATTTTATTTATCTCTAAAGTGAGTCTTAATTCCTTTGATTTTATATGAAAGATATTTTGAAAGACTGTTAGAATGTTTGAGAAAAGTTTTAATTCCGCCACTACTTTTCATATATGCATATGCGATGAATGATGCGAAAGGGCTTGTATGAGACCTCCCAGAGGTCAAGTATGCCAATTGCACTCCGAGAGTACCATATCTTCTAGGGTATGCTCTCGGGATGTGACAAGCTTTGTATCAGAGCATTGGTTATGAAAGTAGTCTTAGGAATCAAACGGTCTCATGAAGTCACGTCTAGTAGACTCTCGACCATCGATGTGAGTCACGACACATCTATTGGCAAGAGGCTATAGGACGATAGAGTTTCTTTTATTTTATACTCCTTTGTTGTGTCGTAGATTTAGAAGTTATGAGATCTTTTCTTATGGTTTTCCTTTTGTTTCTAGGAAGATGAATACGAGGAGGACACCGGCTAGGAGAGTTGAGGAGAATGATGTGAATGAGGAGATTCTTCCTCAAGTTGAGAAAGTTCCTAAAGGTGCTCAAGGGATCAAGGTGCTAGAGATGATCAAGTCCCTGTTGTGGAAGGAGGTAATGATGTTCCGGTGTTTCCCCTGAAATGACTAATGGGGAGATTAGAGAGGCTTTATTTACATTAGCCCGAATATGGGTATTGCACCTAGAGTGAATATTGTCAAGAGCACTATGACATCTATATTGAGAGATTCTGTGAGGATGAATCTTCCTATCTTTCTTGGCTCTAAGGTGGGAAAATATCCCCAAGAGTTCTTAGATGGAGTGTATAAGGTGTTGAGTGTCAATAGGGGTGACTTCTAGGGAGAAGGCGGAGTTATCTTCGTACCAATTGAGGGAGGTTTCTCAAGTGTGGTATACTCAATGGAAGGATAATATGGCGGTTAAGTCGGGTCCTATTGAGTGGGAAGAATTTAAAGAAGCTTCTCTAGGAAAGTATTTTCCCCGTAAGAGGAGGGAGGTAAAGGTACAGGAGTTTATCAATCTCAAACAAGTCAATATGAGTGTTGAGGATTACTCTTTGAATTCTCTCTATTGTCTAGATATACCCCGTCCTTAGTGTCTAATCCTAGGGATGAGATGAGTAGGTTTGTGACCGGGGTCGCCGACTTAGTGAGAGAAGAATGTTGTACCGCCATGCTACATGATGATATGACCCTCTCTGGACTCATGGTGTATGCTCCATCAATTGAGAAATCTAAACATGGTAGGATTGCTAGAAACTTGAAGAGAAGTGGTACAAGCGATCAAAGTCAACCTAGGTTCAAGAGGAAGGTTTCAACACAAGAAGAATCTAGAGGTGCTAAGGTGAAATTTGAGAAAGGAGGTGGTTCTCAAAATGGTAAGCCTACATATGCTACTTGTGGAAAGAGGCACTACAGGGAATGCCAATAGGGTACCGGGAGTTGTTTTGGATGTGGTAAAGATGGACACAAAGTGAATGATTGTCCTACTATAGATGGTAAGCAAGTTGCTCCTAATGATCCGAAAGATGATGCTCCAAAGAAGAGGCGTTTCTATGCACTCCGGACTAGAGGAGCAAAGCCGGATGAGGGTGATGATGATGATGGTAAGTTCTTGTATTGATATCTTTAGTAATATGATTTCCTTCTAAGTGATGGAGTATGGTGAGTAGAAGATCTATATGATCATTATTGCATTTTGGTATTATTGCATGTTATATTATGTCTAGGATTCTTGTTGAGATTAAATTTCATTGAATCCTTGCATTGGGTATTTTATGAAGTTATGATTATGTTGTAAAATGATTTGATATGGTTGTGTATTGCATATTATCATGTTTCCATCATCAATTGCTTAAAAGTTGCATTTTTATAAAAATGTTGCATAATTAAATGTAAGGTTGTCTGTTCACTGTAAGATTTTTTTGCAAAATTGACTAATTCATTCTTTGGTTGAAAATTGTTGCAATGTAGTTAGAAATGATGTATATGAGCATGATAATGAATATAAAATGAGTTTTTTTCTATTTGAAATGAAGGATGTCAGTTTTATTGCATGATGAGTTATAGAATTTATTCTAGTTTCTTGTTGTGTTGTGAATCTCTTGATTATGTGAAATTGATGTTTCTTCTAGATGTTAGTATTGGATAAGGTGTTAAGTGATATGATTTTGATTTCTAGTTGAATCTCTATTCTTGAAAGTGTTCAGAGAGTGGCAAGTGTCATTCGAGGACGAATGTTGTCCAAGTGGGGGAGATTGTAATAACTCAAAAATAAATTAGTTGGATCTAGATCTTAACATGTTTGTCATGGGGTTATGAGTTCCTAAAATGGTCTATAATTTTGCAATGAGGCAGTGTCTAAATTATTAGGTGCATTCGAAGTCAAACGTCAAGGGACGACTGAGACATTTGGCGACTAGTCACCTATGTACCTCATGTGTGCTTATGTGTCTATATGTGTGTTTAATGAGCTTATGAGGTCCTTATATGAGTTAAAATACTGTATACATGCACTGCTTTAAGTTTCGTGGAGTTTGGAGGTCAAACATCCAAGAAGGTGGTTTGCCTTGAAACGACCTTGTGTGTCTTAGCATGTTTCGTTGATTTTTACGTGTTCGTTTTGGATGAAATTGATATGGGAGGTCCTAAACTATTATACAATCATATTCGGGTTGGAAACTTCAGGGTGAGAAGTTTTATGAAGTTTAGGTGGTGGTATGGAACGCTATCTAGACATTGCACAATAGGCTTTGAAGATATTAGTGCGAGTCCCTAGGTCTTCTCCAAGACCATTACTTGAATATCCTCTATGTGATGAATGTCCCTTAATGAACTAATGAAGTAATGAATTATGATAGGAAGCATGTAAATGAATGAATGCCTAATCTAGAGTAAGTCTAAGGATTTCCTAGTTAAAGTGTGAAGGGGGCATAAAGGATGATCTCTTCATCTCTTACCTAGGGAAATCTTGAGAATATCTCTTGTTAGGAAGGTCGGTTGATAAAGTGGACATAATCTAATCTTATGAACTCTTAAGAATTATTTAGGTTATCTTGAAGAGGGTGTATGGGAGTTCTCTCCTAGAAGTACTTCAGTAAGTCTTTTAATAACCTTATTGAGGTGAATGTCATATCATATATATTACATTGTGTTGGGTGTATTATAAGGGTGTGCATCTCGTTATAGGTGGTATTAAGGATCATGTAGGTGTTTCTAGAGAGGGTGTATGGGTTGTCTCTCTTTGTCTTACTTAAGTAAGTCTTAGGATTGCTTTTAGTAAGAAAATTTCATGCTAGAAAGGGGTCTTTGTGAAGTTGAGAAACTTCACTGTAACAGTGAATTGATTCACTGTAAGTGACATAGGTTCACTGTAACTTTTCTTAAAATATAATAAATTACTTAAGTGACTTTTTATATGTTTCTAAGGTGTTAAATTCTGTTCTTATGCTTATACTTTGATGTTTTAAACAAAAAGAACATATTTCCAATAAATGTCTGTTTTCATGATTTTTATGCATTATGTCATACTTAGTGCATGTGTTTGTACTAATTCCATATTTTATCTATCTCTAAAGTGATTCTTAGGCGAAGATGCCATTGAAGGCGAAGATTTGGATTATAGGATCGTTCAAGCAAGTTGAAGTATGTCCTCACTTGACTGGAGGGCATAGATGTCTTTTGAGTTTCTTTATATTGATGTATTGTAATAGACATATAGTATTATATTTCGATTGTATGGGTCGTATACCAAGTATATTCGTGAGTCTAAGATTTGATGATATGAGACTTAGTTCCTTTGATTTTATATGAAAGATATTTTGAAAGACTATTAGAATGTTTGTGAAAAATTTTAATTCTGCATTAGTTTTCATATATGTATATGGGATGAATGATGCGAAGGGGCTTGTATGGGACCTCCGAGAGGTCAAGTACGCCGGTTGCACTTCGAGAGCCATATCTTCTAGGGTATGCTCTCGCGATATGACAAGTATGTACCTTGTGATTGTGATTGTGGCATGTTGAATGAAATGAGTGTCACGTTCCAACACATTAAGTGGGATCGGATGTCATGTACCGATATACATATTGAAACGGGTGTCATGATCTGACACAGTTACTTGGACCGGGTGTCACGATCCAGCACACTAACATTTTGGGTATGAGTTCCATGAGAGGACTATTGACTTGTGATATATGTGTCTTGTTTAGATTATGGAATTGTATATTGATCCTTAAATGATGATTGATATTGTATATGTTCGATATATGCCTATTTTATTAAGTCGTGATGACTTGCATATATATCACTTATTGGAATTGCCTCTAGATCCTACTAGTACACTGTGGTTGTGTACTGATACTGCACTTGTTCTTTCTTTGTTAAGTACATGGCATATTCACGCGGCTATTAACAGACCTCATCTAAGAGATTAGTAATCAATCGAATTTAAGGTGATACAGTTCTTCCAGGCTGCCATGAGTTCTCTTTTTGCTGAGTCCATCTTATTCGGACTTAGATTAATACTCTAGATGATCCAATGTTTTAGATTTCAGGATTTAACCTTTTTATTTAGACATATGGTTCTTGTTAAAGTTTTGATACATTGACTTTCAATTTATAGGGAGTAATTCATCAATGTTTGGTAGTCGTTTTTAGACTTTTGTAGTTTATGGAAACTCTACTTTATTTTTCATATCAACATGCTTTCGTATCTTTAAATGCATAGTTTCATGGTTAGTTTGGTTGTAGTTATGGTTTTCCCACCGGAGGGTTAGTGTTGGTGCCAAATACGATGGTGAGGGTCATGACAAAGTTAGTTACAGAGTACTAGGTTCGTTAATCACGATGTACCAAAGCGAGTTGTGGAACGGTACAAAGATGTTTGTACTTTTCTTCAAGACGGTATAGGACTTTAGGAAATCTCTTTGTTTCTTTTGTCTCCTTTCGTGCTATAACTTTGTTCCATTGTGTATCTGGTGATCCAAATTGGTATCTAATTTCCTTCACTCTTTTGTCTGCAAATGGTTTACATTCACTTCAACGGTGTCACGCTCGTAGCTCCCGTCAATGCACCAACTAAGGACCCTGCAACAAAAGGTCGCGATCGAGGTAGGGGTAGAGAAAGAACTAGATGTAGAGGCCGAAGAAGGGTAGAACTCGCTATGGGTAGAGATCCAATTGAGAATGCTCCAAGAAATGAGAATCCTCATGTATATCTTCAAGAGATAGAGAAGAATGTAGAGGTTGAGGATGATGAAGATGTTGGACAAGAGGAAGAGGTGCATGCTGAGACTATAAGTATTCCTCTCTTAGACCCAGTGTTAGCTCAGCAAATCATGTCTTTCCTGAAAGGATTGGTTGGTCCTGGAGTTCATTCCACAGTGCAAGCAACTCAAACTCCCACCAACGTCCTATTTATACTACCATCCAAAATGTGGGTGGAATTGTAGGTATCGATGCTTCCCTTCGTCCGTTGTTGGGTCCCATATTGACTGGTAATGAGCATGAGATGTTAACTAAGTTATTGAAATTGAAACCACCTATATTCCGTGGTTCTGAGAGCGAGGACGCCTATGATTCTATCCTAGATTGTTATGAGATGCTTCATAAGTTGGGAATTGTCCATCAACATGGAGTAGAGTTTGTGACTTTTCAACTTTAGGGCGAGGCAAAGTAGTGGTGGAGAGCTTATGTGGAATCAGATCTTCAGCTTTACCCCCACTTACTTGGACACAGTTTCATGCTATGTTCTTGAAAAAGTATGTGAGTCGGACTTCAAGAGACTGAAAGAAGGATAAGTTCATGATTTGGATCAAGGTGGTATGTCTTTGGATGCAGATGAGGCTAAGTTCCATGCTTTTTCTAGATATTCTACGCCATTGGTGATATTGAGGAAGAGAGTTTTTTTCTAATTGTTAAGGGACTAAATTCTGAGTTACAGATATTTTATGTACACATGACATTTACATGGAAGATTTTTAATGAGGTAATAGATTTTGTGAAGAATGTTAAAGGGGTGAGGCAAGATGGTCAAGCTAAGACATGGGCTATTAAAGCTAAAGAGCATATGTAACTTTCAGGGTTCCTACTCTAGAGGTTCAGGAAGGATGACACTTGCAGCCCGACTAATTAAGTCCGCTATGATGATAGTCAACCGGTCATGTCAACTAATATTTATTTCAACAGAAAAAATATAAAGACACTATTGAAGTTGTCTCGGGTTTTTATAAAGACACCTTAACTTTGCGACTATCCTATAACCCCACTAAACAATTTGAACATATATTATTATACCATTTTCGATCAGTCCCAAATTTGAAGAAGCAAGTGAAATCACACACCAATCATTACATGACACGTGTTAATTATAATTTTTTTCATTTTAAATTTTTCCTTTATCTTATTCTTTATTTATTTCTCTCTCTCTTACTTTTTGAATTTTAATTTTGATATATCTTAAATTTCATTTCATCTTTCACCTCCCACTTTCAAGTGATTCATCCCTCCATTTCCCTTCCCACCCCCCATGTCAAATGGAAACCAACTCCCATTCTTTTTCTTCTTCTTCTCCGGTCAAATTTTTATAAATTCATACTATTATTTAAACTTTATTGAATTATTGATAGCAAAATTAATTATTTTTGTAAGAAAATTTAAAATTTTGAAGGTTCATCAACCACTCATTTTCATATAAATTCAAAATTAAAAATGATAATTTTAAAAGAATCAATTAATTTCTCGAAAATTGAAAGAACTTAATTAAAATCGAAAAAAAAAACTATATGATACTTCCTAATCATCTTGAAATCTAATTAGTTTATCAAATTGTTCGAAATGGAAAAAAATATTTTGGTAAAATTTTAGTAATAAAAAAAAAGGAAGGTGAAATTGTGATAAAAATGGTGACATTGAAAGTAAGAAGCTTCAATGAATGGAGATCACAATGAATTTTTGAAAAGAAATAAGATACAAAGAGAAAACTAAAAGGAAAAAAATTTATAATAATAAGAAGAATAAGACAATATATTTTATAATAAAACACTTGTAAAAAATAAAATTATAATAGTTTTTTTTTGTTGTTCACTCTCTTTAAGAGAGTGCACACCATTCTCTATGTCAAATGGACGAAGAATGATGTAATAATATTTATTCAAAATTGTTTAGTGGGGTAATAGAACGACTGCAAAGTTAAGGTGTATTTTTAAAAATTCGGGACAACTTCAGTGGTGAATTTATGTCTGTTCTCTTATTTCAATAAGCTTGTACTCTAATGTTCACGTGATTTCGTTATCATGCTCATATTCCGTTCCACTAATAACATAAAAATTTGAGTAATCTTTCATGTAATATTTATAACCCACTTTGATTATAGTAATATGAAAATCTTAAATCTTTCCATAATTTATAGTCTCAATATAATTTTTTTTTATTTGACTATTTCTTTCAAACTTAAAAAGTTTCTCTCAAGACTTACTACAATATCAATAACATGAGCAATTTTATTTCTTTTGATACTAGCACATTAGCGCACCATAATTCACAATTAACATTGAATAGTACAACATATTCTATGACATTGTTTGTGTGGTGAAAGACTCTTTCAGGGAGATATCTATATTATCATTGTTATGGTTAAATTATTACGAGCAAAACTTATTTTTTATTTACTTTTTCCACCAGTATCTCTTCTTCCTCCTTTTTTTTCTTGAATATATGACAAAATATTTTTGACAAATAGAAGTGCATAACTAATGATAATTTGTGATGCCATGCATTATTTCTTTCTTTTGTTCTTTTGGTAGTTCATAACAAAATATATCGTAATACTTGTGATGTACTAAAAGTACTTGACCAATGAGCATTTATTCTAAAAATAAATTAGTTATTTTTCTCTACCTTCTATACGGGTGAATTGTGGTATATATTAAATCATACATTAGTATGTCCTTATTCTTAATTTTCATCATTTGTTGACATATTCACTTACAAGAATGATAGACTTTTCCAGATACTTATCTCAAGTCACGTTCACTTAAAGGAATTGATTATAATCATATATGTATATTTCATAATTATTTTTGAGATAAGACACTAGTACCCTCTTAGACTATGAAGGAAATCTCAAAGACACATCTTAACTAAACTAAAGTCATATTACCCTCATGAACTTTTTTTTTGTAATTTTGTACACCTTTTTGGCCTATGTGGCCTCCAAACATCTCTCACGCACCTCACTTAAGTGGAGTCACAGAGCGTTCCATGTAAGCCATAAAGTGTATAATATTACACAAAAAATGAATTTAGGGGGTAATAAAACCTTAGAATAGTTAATGTGTATCTCTGGAATTTCGGTCATAGTCTAGGGGGTACTTGTTCCTAATCCCATTATTTTTAATTAGAAGTAATGCTTTGAAATTTATCATATTTATATGACACGCCTCGACATCACTTTTGAAATGTCAAGTGCACCTTCACAATGATGACTATTATTATTTTGTCCATTCATGTTCATATTCATATGTCCAATCATAAAATAATCTTGTCATCTTTGATAATTTTGTTGAATTTTTGTCACATTCACTTCCATGATGAAGCATTTTCAATTGAACGGACTTCACGTTTTTGGTCAAGAGCATATCAATTTGCTCAGTCATCATTATATCATAAATGTACTGTATTAGGATCTTAATCCATTGTATTATCTATATAAAGGTGTGTTAGGTCAAAATATGATGTTATTTGAACTCAAAATCTTATCATTAAGACTTTAATCGATGTCTTATCCTTTTGATGCAATGAAACTTTAATCCGTCCTCTTAAGCTCAATCAATGACATTACGTATAATCCAAAATAAAATAAAATCACCCATATATTATCATTTTATTACTAATAGTACAAATAAATTTAGTTTTAATAAGACTTGAAAAGATCATATATAAATTATTACCTTTGCAAAGTGCAATAATGTTGGTCCTCATATATAGGTGCTCTGAATATCATTTTTCAACTTAAAGGTTTTATGAATAATTCACTTATTCAAAGCTAATAAATTAACTCTCAATATTAACTTCACTTGTTGTTATGTATGAGAATTCATATCTTAGATTGCAACTTGAAGATAAAGAAACTAAGTAAACACTAATCATCACAATAATTGAAATGATTCCTGAAGATCCAAAAATCAAATAAACACTTAATAAGTGGGCCTCCTAAAGTTTGCAGATTAAATATTTTCAACAACATGTATGTAATTATATGATGGCAATCTATATCTATGGACCCCTAAAATTAGCATACTATTTTTGCAGATACATACTAATCAGAATTAATGAAATAATTATTATGAAAGAAAGCTTACCATAAAGCAAAAATATATTGTTAGCTTACCATTGATGAACTTGCTAATTTTCCACTTAAATTACTGGTCATTGTCTCATTATTCATTCTTAATATTGTGCTAAATTTGTAAACCTTTTTAGAATTATGATATTTGAACAATCCATAAGAAGTGAAGTTCAACTTTGAAAACATCAACAATATAGAAAAACAAAAGTAGCAATGATTTCTTTTCTCTAATCTTGACTATATATTTCAATCTAATGTCTGATCATTAACGAACAAAAATCGTGCAACTTGAAAATTTTTATATAATTATTGTATGTTGATTATTCAGCTTACTATTATAATAAATCAATATCCACTAAAGGAATAAACAACAAGAGAATACGACAAAGAATTAAATTTGATAAATTCAGTTAGTCGAAATCTTTTGTTTCTTGTGGTTGAAATCATCCAATTTTCCGCTTATAGTAGTGAGCATAGCCACAAGGATTTAATAAAGTGTTTGAATATATATATATATATATATATATATAA
>NC_028644.1:37116893-37131857 GCF_001406875.1 Solanum pennellii
TAAATGTCAAGTTTAACTCTTAATCCAACGAAGAGAGTAGATACAAATCAAAGATGATGAATGTGACTACAACTTCTGCTGATAATGTGTTACAAAATGAAACATGTGTCGTAAAACAAAGAGTTAATAACTTTGATGGTCAGTCAACTATTCAACTTTGATTTTCAACTCAAATATCACTCAACTATGATTTTTTTGCACAGAAAGTCACTCAACTTTCATTTTCAACTGAAAAGTCACTCAACTATTATTTATTTGCACAGAAAGTCACTCAACTTATTTGATTGTTTTTCATTAAAATTTAGTGACGTGAAATTTTAGGTATTAACATAAATTTTAAGAATCAAATATATATCCTTTTAAACCATCTAATGATTCATCCATTTAATCCAACCCGCTAAAAATATAATATTAAACATTTTATTTTACCATTAATTCTCTAAATCATTCTCCATTGAAGATTGAACATTTTATTTTACCATTAATTCACTAAAAGAATGTGGGAGACAAGGGAGAATAATTTAGGGAATTAATAGTAAAATAAAATATTCAATATTATATTTTTAGCGGGTCGGGTTAAATGGAGCGCGTCATTAAATGAGTATATATTCAATTACTAAAATTTTGGTTAATAATTAAAATTCTATTTCACTAAATTTTAATGAAAATAACAATTAAATAAGTTGAGTGACTTTCTATGCAAAGAAGTCATAGTTAAAAGACTTTTGAGTTGAAAATGAAAGTTGAGTGAATTTATGTGCAAAAAAGTTATAATTGACTGATTTTTGAGTTGAAAATAGAAATTGAGTGACTTTCTATGAAACTAATTGATAGTTGAATAACCATCAAAGTTATTAAATCGTAAAATAAATTGACAAGAAGAAAAGGAGATACAAGAGAGAGACACAAAGTGGTGGTAGTAATAGTACCAGTAGATGACTAGCTAGTAGTATAATATATGAATATCTATTTGTCATGTAAATACCACCAAATATATTATATAGATGATAAGTTACAACACATAGTATATTATGTGTATATCCATCTTACATACAATGTATTGTGTGTACATATATGTTACCACAAAATATATGTATATGAATGTGACATCCAATTTTTGATCATTCCCGATAGTAATTAATTGTTAAGCTTCTTAATTTCAAACGATTTGAAATAATTGACTTTATAAAATTTAAAAAAATTGCAAGTCATTTTAAATAATTTTGTCATCTTCATAATTTTTTTAAACTAATTTATATATTCTATATAATTTTATATATGCTTATTATATTTTATTAATATTTGAAAATTGTCTCAGAAAAGATTTTAATTTTACTGGAATATTGGGTTAACTTAGCTAATCTATAGTTTATATTTTTGAGTTAATTAGTTTACAATTTCGTTAAGATGAAGAAGCTTTTCAATCAATTAATATTAATTCCTCTTGTTTAAATATTTAGTCGAATTTACTAATTGACTCTATTTGGTAAAATTAAGTGGGCTAAATTTGCAATTTATTTCGATCATTTTCCTAATTCAAGTATGGTCTTTTCTTGCACCATGTCTTGATCAGTCTTTCAAAAGAACTTGGGTCCTTTTGATAAATTTCCAGCATTACCCAGCCCATTCCTCTTCACCAAATAACTCAATACTGACCCATTGCTACCAACACATTCAACAATTCCCATTCACCTTTTCACCCAACCCAGCTAACCCCTCCATCCCAACATTATCAGTATACTCGTCCCATTTCTTTTATCAACAAAAAAAACTTAAAAAAATTCTCCAACATTAACAGCAGCAGTATGTGTGCGTCAATCACAACGTGAAGAAACAACGTCCAATTCTAACGTGCCTTCTAACAGAAAAATAACAACTACACACACAAATGAAGCGGCTTCAAAGTCTTCTCTCCAACGTTCACAAAAAGGACACAGCGAGCCTAACGGAGATAAGCGGAAAGTTGATGTCGTTTCTTCTCTTTCTCTAGACAAACAGCACACTCATACAATCATGTCAGTCGCGTTTTCGTCGTCGCCGCACAGGATTGAAGCATCTCAATGTGCAGGGACATTGGGTCAATCCTAGGAATCCACCTCTCCCTCCTATTGTTTAAATCAGTCAATATTTGGCATCAAATTGTTGAACCCATCACATTTTTTGGTCAACTTTTGCTATTCAATTGCTACAAGTAATTGTTAAAAAAGAAATAGTAATTGGAGTTGAAAATAAAAGATTTGGTGGTTGGCAAATTGATAAGATTTGCAACCATTTTTGACTTTGCTATATTTACCTATGTAATTAGTGAGATAGACATAATTATCTCCTTCTATAAATAGTGCAATCTTGCTCATTTTTAGAACACACCAAGTTAGAGAGGAAAACCACTTTGAGAGCAAAGTCAGGTATTACATAGTCTATATAAGAAAAATAGTCTATGAAGAAGAGTGTGAACGATATTCTAGTAAGATGGAAATCAAAAGAGTGTTGTTCTTTTTGACTGCGTAGTAGTCACTTCGAGTACTGTATTCGTGACTACACAGTGTAAAATTCCTTACTATAGTGACATAAATTGCTCCTCTTGGTCTGTGATTTTTCCCTTATTTAGAAAGGTTTCCACGTTAAATTCTTGGTGTCATTATTTTCCCATTTTATTTCTATCACTTTTACCATGTATATTTTTTTTACTATTAGCGTTTTCCCAACAAACTGGTATCAGAGTCAAGGTTTTAACTGAGTATGATCTGTGGTTGCAGCACAGTCTGAACTTCCACATACAAAAATATTTACTTTGATTTGCGATAACTATATTTTTGAAAAAATGATGGAAGCTAACACGAGAAGAATGATTACTTTGAATGGTATTAATGATTCCATTTGGAAGGGGGAAATGGAAGATCTGCTTTATGTCAAGAACTTTTACAAACCAGTATTTAGTACTGTAAAGCCTGATAATAAAACCGATGAAGAGTGGAATCTGTTGCACAGACAGGTTTGTCGATTCATTAGGCAATGGGTTGATGATAATGTGTTGAACCATATTTCTAGAGAGACACATGCTCGAACCATATGGGAGCATCTTGAAAGTTTGTATGCTCGGAAGAATGACAACAACAAAATGTTCTTAATAAAGCAAATGTTGAGTTTAAAGTATCATGATGGTTATCCGATAACAGGCCATCTGAATAATTTTTAGGAGATCATGAATCAGTTATCTGCTATGGGTATCAAATTTGATGAAGAAATTCAAGGCTTGCTTCTACTTGGTTCCCTAACAGACTCTTGAGAAACATTTAGAACTTCATTGTTAAATTTTGCTTTGGATGGTGTGATGTCTATGGATTCCGCCAAGAGTAGTGTATTGAATGAAGTGATGAGAAGGAAAACTCAAGGTTCTTCTTCGTCGGATGTCCTGATAACTGGCTCCAAGGGAAAGAAACAAAACTCGTGGTTTTAAGTATAGAGAACAAAATAGGAGAAAATCCAGAAGCATACTTAAGGATATTGAGTGTTATAATTGTGGCATGAAAGGGCACACAAAGAAGTTCTGCAAGAAGTTGAAGAGGGAAAACAAAAATAAAGAGGAAACTAAAAGAGATAACAATGAAAATTGCCTAGCCACCATTATCACCGAAGAACTTGTTATTGTCCTTGATGCGGATGTGATATATATTTCTTGTGATGAGTCAAGTTGGGTTGTGAAAACTGGTGTCTCATCTCATGTGACATGAAGGAAGGATTTTTCTATTCCTATACTCCTGGTGATTTTGGAACCTTGAGTATGGGTAATGAGACTGTTTCTAGGGTGATTGGTATTGGTACAATTAGTTTGGAAACTAGTGTTGGAACTAAACTAGTTTTGAACAATGTGAAATATGCTCCTAATGTTTGTCTGCACCTGATTCATGTTGGCGTTTTAGATGATGAAGGAGATATTAGTACTACCAGTGATGGAAAAGGAAGCTCATTAAGGGTTCCTTGGTTGTGGCTCGTGGTAACAAACGATGTGGTCTATACTGGACTACGGCCTCTGCTTGTGTTGATATGGTGAATGCAGTTGAGAGTGATAGCTCTTGAACGTTATGGCACAAGAGATTTAGCCACATCAGCGAGAAAGGACTTAATGTTCTAGCCAAGAAGAAATTTTTGACAAATTTCAAAAGTGTTAAATTAGAAAAGTGTGAGAACTGCTTGGCTGGAAAAAAAATAGAGTTTCCTTTAAGTCCTACCCTCCTTCGAGAAAGACAGAGTTGCTTGAGTTGGTGCACTTTGATTTATGTGGTCCAATTAAGACAAAGACATTCGGTGGTGCACTCTACTTTTTAACTTTCATTGACGATTACTCGAGAAAATTTTGGGTCTATATCTTAAAGACTAAAGACCAAGTGTTAGGTGTCTTCAAGCAGTTTCAAGCTTCAGTTGAAAGAGAAACTGGAAAGAAACTGAAATGTATTAGTACTGATAATGGTGGTGAATATTGTGGATCATTTGACGAATACTGCAAGCATCAAGGTATAGACACCAAAAGACTCCTCCCAAGACTCCTCATCTTAATAGTTTGGCTGAGAGGATGAACAGGACCTTGATGGAAAGGGATTGATGTTTTCTTTGTGTAGAAAAGTTGCCGAATTCATTTTGGGGTGAGGCTTTATTGACCGTTGCACATGTTATTAATCTATCTCCTGTTGTTGCTTTGCAAAGTGATGTACCAAATAGTTTTTGGTACGGAAAGGATGTTTCCTATGACCATTTGAGAGTATTTGGTTGCAAAGCTTTGTACATGTGCCAAAAGATGAGAGGTCATAGTTAGATGCCAAGACAAGGCAGTGCATCTTCATTGGATATGGCCTTGATGAATTCGGTTACAGGCTATATGATCCAATTGAAAAGAAACTTGTTAGAATCCGTGATATTATTTTCATGGAGAATTAAACAATTGAATATATTGACAAAGCAGAGAAGCTAGAATCTTCAAGTTTTGATGGTATAGTTCATAATGATGAAGCTCCTCACACAAGAATGCATGATGTTATTGGGCTTGATAATCATCGTGACGCCCAGTATCATGTATCCAATAAATATTTTGATGTTGATTATAACAATGATATTGTTATTGATGATCCTATTGCTCATGAAGTTGTGGACGAATCAAATATTCTGCTTTGGAGGTCACAAGACAGTGGTTTCCTTCCTCCCATTATTCACCCAATCAGTATGTGTTACTGAGTGACGGGGGAGAACCTGAATGTTATGAGGAGTCAATGGAAGATAAGCAAAAGGATCAATGGATTGAAGTCGTGCAAGATGAGATGAAGTCTCTGCATGAGAACCACACTTATGAGTTGGTAAAATTGCCTAAAGGCATGAGAGCTTTGAAGAACAAATGGGTGTTCAGAGTTAAAGTTGAAAGACAACTTGAAGCCAAGGTACAAAGCTAGATTGGTTGTTAAGGGATTCGGTCAAAGGAAGGGTATTGACTTTGACGAAATATTTTCTCCTATTGTGAAAATGTCCTCAATTTGCACAGTTCTAGGTTTGGCTTTTAGTCTTAATTTAGAGATTGAGCAGATGGATGTGAAGACGGCTTTCCTTCACGGTGACCACGAAGAAGAGATTTATGTGAAACAATCTGAAGGCTTCAAAGTAGAAGGTAAAGAAAATTTTGTGTGCAAACTAAAAAAGAGTCTTTATGGCCTAAAATAAGCTCCCAGACAGTGGTACAAGAAGTTTGAATCTGTTATGGGGGAGCAAGGATATAAGAAGACTTCTTCAGATCATTGCGTATTTGTACAAAAAAAATTTGACAATGATTTTATCATCCTCTTGTTATATGTGGATGATATATTGATTGTGGGCAAGAATACTTTTAAGATTGACGAGTTGAAGAAGAGTTGTGTAAGTCATTTTCTATGAAAGACTTGGGTCATACCAAGAAAATTTTAGGTATGAGAATTACTCGTCTCAGAGATGAAAGGAAGATTTATTTGTCCCAGAAGAACTACACTAAACATGTAGTGGAGCGCTTCAATATGAAGAATGTCAAGCCTATTAGTACACCTCTTGCTGGTTATATGAATTTAAGCAAAAAGATGTGTCCTACATCTAGAGAGGAAAAAAAGAACATGGCAAAACTTTCATATTCTTCCGTTGTTGTAAGTCTAATGTATGCAATGGTGTGCACTAGACCTAATATTGCTCACACAGTTGGTGTTGTCAGCAGATATCTCAACAATCCGAGAAAAGAGCATTAGGAATATATGAAGTGGATACTCAGGTATCTTAGAGGAAGCTCAGATGAATGCTTGTGTTTTGGAGCATCAAATCCAATCTTGAAAGGCTATATAGATTCTGCTTACGGCAGGTGACCTTGATAACAGAAAATCCACTACTGGATATTTGTTTTGTTTTTCGGTGGAGGGGGGGCTATATCATAGTAGTTGAAGTTACAGAAGTGTGTTGCACTATCTACAACTTAAGCTGAGTATATTGCGGCTACTGAAGACGGCAAGGAGATGATATGGCTAAAAGGATTTCTTCAAGAGCTTGGTTTGAATCAGACGGAGTATATTGTCTATTGTAACAGCTAGAGTACAATAGACTTGAGCAAGAACTCCATGTACCATGCAAGAACAAAACACATCGACGTCAGATATCATTGGATTCGTTATTAAGTTGAGAGTGAATCATTTCATGTCAAAAAGATCCACACAAATGAAAATCCTGCAGATATGCTGACCAAGACGATACCTACAGACAAGTTCGAGTTATGCAAAGAACTTGTGGGTATGAGCTCTCTCTAAAGAAGATGACCTTCTTCCAATAAATGGGACTGGAGGGAGAGATTTGTTGAATCCATCCCATTTTTTGGTCAACTTTTGCTATTCAATTGCTAGAAGAAATTGTTAATAAGGAATATTAATTGGAGTTGAAAATAAAAGATTTGGTGGTTGGCAAAATTGGTAAGATTTGCAACCATTTTTGACTTTGCTATATTTACCTATTTCATTAGTGACATAGGCATGATTTACTCCTATAAATAGAGAATTCTTGCTCATTTGTAGAACACACCAAGTTAGAGAGAAAAAATACTTTGAGAGCAAAGTGAGGTATTCCATAGATTATATAAGAAAAAATAGTCTACGAAGAAAAATAGAGTGTGAGGGATATTTTAGTAAGGTGGAAACCAAAAGAGTGTTGTTCCTTTTGAGTGTGTAGTAGTCACTTCGAGTATTGTATTCGTGTTTACACAGTGTAAAATTCTTTACTATAGTGATATCAGTTGCTTCTCTTAGCCCGTTGTTTTTCCCTTATTTAGAATGGTTTCCACGTTAAATACCCCTCTTCTTTTTTTTCATTGTAGGGGTTGACATTTTTTAGTATTAAATTTCTACAGAAAATTTATCTTATGAAAGAAAAGAAGCGAGAAATAGATACAAAAATTGGAAAGAATTACACTCGAGAATAGCGAGTAGGATCTATTTTTGATTCAGTTTCACTCCCTTACTCCCTTCATTGCTCTACAAAGTTCAATGAGGTTTAATGTCAGTGGTGAAAGACAGTTTCTCGCTCGTTGTTGTTCCAGTTGCTATCCCCAAGAAGGTAATTCTTCCTCATTCATAATATTCTCCTCATCTGTTCTTCTATTTTGATGTGATGTTTATAGATGTCGTATAATTCTTGTTTTGTGGTTTTTTGTTGTTAGATGTCATTGGATAGCTGATTTGTTTAATATGATATATGTTTGTCCTTAATCGTTTTCCATAATCCAGTCTTAATGTTGACTTAAGTTTTAGTCATTGTGTATGTAGTGATGTTGTTTCTCTGATTCCTTTGGTTGAGTTTGTTCTTTTTTTGTGTGTGTTAATCTTTCCTCTCGAAGCTTGACGGTATGTGGTCGAACTAGTACTCTTTGTTTCCGTTTTCTTCAGCATTAAGGTCTCACTCGTTTGGCTGGTATTAGTGGTGTTTTTCTTTTTCAAAAGGGGGGGAATGGACAAATATTCCTCTAGACTATGACCAAAGAGACACACCTTAACTAAACTAAGATACTATTATCCCCCTCTCCGAACTTATTTTTTTTGTAATTTTGTGCACCTTTTTGGCTTACGTGACATCTAAGTATCTCTCACACACTTCAATCGCATGGAGTCACGGAGTGTTCCACCAACTTAATAATACCCCAAATTTTGTCATCACTTGTACAAGCCTCCAATGAATTACACAAGAATTGAAAGAAAACATAAGTCTCAAACAATGTTTTCTCTAGAGTAGAACAAGATCATAAATAGGAGTAAGAAGACCCACAGAGATGACAAACAATTACCTCACAAGTCTTTACATAAAGTATCCAAAAATAAAAGTACATAAAATATCATGAAGATCTGGGCTCATAACCTATAAAATTTTAGAAGCAAGGGGTGAGTACCAAACCACACGGTGCTCAGCCAGTAAACTTCCAAACAAAAGCTAAGGGAATAGAGTACGAGTAATCCTTACACCCCCACATGACCTCCACAACTATACCTTGCATAAAAATAGCCCAACGTAACAATTTGCAGTTTACGAAGCACGGAGCTCAATAACGATACTCTAACGATTTCATGTTCTCAATAATAGACTGAATATTCATCAAACATAAGTTTTACATAAAGGTACTCACAAGATCAGCAACACACAAGACAAAGTTCACCAGTGATAAAGATGTGCAATGCAATAAAATGCAATGTCAAGTATAGTGATACACACCCGTTGTCTCTCAGTCCGGGATCCATGAGAAACATATATGTTCATGCATCCATCACAGCGTGAGACACTACCCCTGATATATAGTATATGTCACCGCGCACGACACGTCGCTCGAAATATAGCATTTATTGTGGTACGCAATACGTCCCTCAAAATAGAACATCCTCTTTAATTTCTTTTTTTTTCTCAATTCACATAACACTTGTCACAACCATGTCTCGGAACAATGCAAATGACATGTTCCCAAAAATAATGAGGAATAGTTCTCAAAATGGCCTAACAGGTTATTACAGACATCATGCGGATCGGCACACACTGCTCTTATCCTCTTTTTATGTTTGGATTTGTTAACGAAGTGAGTTCGTATACGAATATTAGGGTGGTATTTGTTTCTCATCTTAGTTGGTCGCTGAATTCGTTAAGAAGATTTTTAAATAGCATGTTCAGTATCTTAAAAATGGATTCACTGCCTCCCCAAACTATTACATGGAATAGGATCCCTCTATCATTTGGATATATAGCTACTGATCCATTTTTTTATTTTATTTTTCTTCTCCATTGTCATATAACTGATCCAATAGATATTTGTTGAAAATTGATTTTTACATAAGTTGAAATTTGTATCTTGACATCCTTTTATCTTGTTATTACTTGTGGTTGTCATACTTCATACCTTAAATAGCATAAGTTGTGTTTTTCTAGTCTTGACATTTGAGTAAGTGTGATGTGTTATAACCTAAGATGCCTAAGGAATTGTGCAGTATCCTATAAGTTTAACTTCTTATGGATATAAGTTGAATTTTTGGACTTGTATTCTTAAAATTAAAGCATGTTTAAAAATTCATTCACACCCAGGTTGGGAGAAAATTCCTTTTACGTGTTTCTCATTATGTGTTGTTCAAATACATCTTGCACCCAGCAGATTCTAATAAGCAATAATTTTAAATAAATTTGTTATATTTTCATGTCTAGTTCATGCTCATTCACAACATCATTGTTTTCTTGGATTTCTAAGCTTGAAACTAATTTTCTCTTTCGTTTTTGTCTTCCAAAATTGGTTAGCTATTGTTTTTCTTAAAACCCATTATAGTGTTAATATCCAAGTGATATTGGTTGGGTTAATTTGGGTATGTTAGGCAGTGAGTGTCGATGTCTATTTCTATATGTCTCTTGTATGTGGGTTGTTACTATGCCATGATTTTCACCCTTGGAATAAGTATGCTTATATCTTTAGTTTGGGAGGCCAATCGAAGATTAATATATTTCCTTTTCTTTCTCAAAAGTTAGAAAACATTTTGTTTAAACTCTTAGGGACTACTTAGTGTTGGGAAAAATGGGGATAAACACAACAATATATATCGTAAAAGTAATGGAAATAAAATGGGAAAATAACGACACCAAAAAATTTATGTGGAAACCCTTCTCAATAAGGGAAAAAATCACGGGCCAACAGGAGCAACTGATATCACTATAGTAAGGAATTCTACACAGTGTAGTCACGAATACAATACTCAAAGTGACTACTACACACTCAAAAGGAACAACACTCTTTTGGTTTCCACCTTACTAAAATATCGCTCTCACTCTATTTTTCTTCACAGACTATTTTTCTTGTATAGTCTATGGAATACCTCACTTTGCTCTCAAAGTAGTTTTTCTTCTAGCGTTGGTGTGTTCTACAAATGAGCAAGAATGCTCTATTTATAAAAGGATAAAATCATGCTTATGTTACTAATGACATAGGTAAATATAGCAAAGTCAAAAATGGTTGCAAATCTTACCAGTTTGCCAACCACCAAATCTTTTATTTTCAACTCCAATTACTATTCCTTTTTAACAATTGCTTGTAGCAATTGAATAGCTAAAATTGACCAAAAAATAGGATGGATTCAACAAATCTCCCCCTCCAGTCCCATTTACTGGAAGAAGGTATCTTCATGGAGTTCTTGCTCAAGTATATTGTACTCGAACTGTCACAATAGACAATATACTCCATCCGATTCATACCAAGCTCTTGAAGAAATCGCTTTAGCCATATCATCTCCTTGCCGGCTTCAGTAGCCGCAATATACTCAGCTTCAGTTGTAGATAGTGCAACACACTTCTGCAACTTTGACTTCCATGATATAGCTCCCCCTAAAAAAATAAACAAATATCCAGTAGTGGATTTTCTGTTATCAAGGTCACCTGCCATATTAGAATCTGTATAGTCTTTCAAGATTGGATTTTATGCTCCAAAACACAAACATTCATCTGAGCTTCCTCTAAGATACCTGAGTATTCACTTCACAGCTTCCCAATGCTCTTTTTCCGAATTTTCAAGAAATATGCTGAAAACACCAACTGCGTGAGCAATATCAGGTCTAGTGCACACCATTGCATGCATAAGACTTTCAACGACGGAGGAATATGAATCTATTGCCATGTTCTCTTTTTCCTCCCTAGCTGTAGGACACATCTTCTTGTTCAACTTCATATGACCAGCAAGAGGTATACTAACAGGCTTAGCATTCTTCATATTGAAGTGCTCCAGTACGCGTTCAATGTACTTCTTCTGGGACAAATAAATCTTCCTTTTATCTCTAAGACGAGTAATTCTCATGCCCAAAATTTGCTTGGCATGATCCAAGTCTTCCATAGAAAAAGACTTACACAACTCTTTCTTCAACTCGTCACTCTTAGAATTATTCTTGCCCACAATCAACATATCATCCACATACAGCAATAGGGTGATAAAATCATTGTCAGAAAATTTTTGTACAAACACGCAATGATCTGAAGAAGTCTTCTTATAGCCTTGCTCCCACATAACAGATTCAAACTTCTTGTACCCACTGTCTGTGATCTTGTTTTGGGCATAAAGACTCTTTTTGCGTTTGCACACAAAATTTTCTTTACCTTCTATTTTGAAGCCCTCGGGTTGTTCCATATAAATCTCTTCATCTAGGTCACCGTGAAGGAAAGTCGTCTTCGCATCCATCTGCTCAATCTCAAAATTAAGACTAGCAGCCAAATCTAAAAGTGTGCCAATCGAGGACATTTTTACAATAGGAGAAAATATTTTGTCAAAGTCAATACCCTTTCTTTGACCAAATCCCTTAAGAACCAATCTAGCTTTATGTCTAGGCTTCAAGTTGTGTTCTTCAACTTTAACTTTGAACACCAACTTGTTCTTCAAATCTTTCATGCCCTTAGGCAATTTTACCAACTTATAAGTGTGGCTCTCATACAGAGACTTCATCTCATCTTGCATGACTTCAATACATTGATCCTTGTGTTCATCTTCCATGGCCTCCTCATAACATTTAGGTTCTCCCCCATCAATGAGCAAAACATACTCATTGGGTGAATAACGAGTTGATAGAAATCGCTGTCTTGTGGACCTCCGAGGCGGAATATTTAATTCAACCACAACTTCATAAGCAACATGATTATCAATAACAATATCATTTTTATTATCAACATCAATATGTTGACTCGATAAATGATTATCAAGCCCAACAACATCATGCACACTTGTGTGAGGAACTTCATCATGAGGAACTATACCATCAAAACTTAAAGATTCTAGCTTGTCCGCTTTGTCAATATCTTCAATTGTTTAATTATCCATAAAAATAATATCACGGCTTCTCACAAGTTTCTTTTCAATTGGATCAAATAGCCTATAACCAAATTTATCAAGGCCATATCCAATGAAGATGCACTGCCTTGTCTTTTGCATCTAACTTTGACCTCTCATCTTTTGGCACATGTACAAAAGCTTTGCAACCAAATACTCTCAAATAGTCATAGAAAACATCATTTCCGTACCAAACACTATTTGATACATCACTTTGCAAAGCAACAGCCAGAGAACAGCCGGAGATAGATTAATAACATGTGCAGCGGTCAATAAAGCCTCACCTCAAAATCAGTTAGGCAACTTTGCTTCAGAAAGAAAAAATATAACTCTTTCCATCAAGGTCCTGTTCATTCTCTCAGCCAAACCATTAAGCTGAGGAGTCTTGGGAGGAGTCTTCTGGTGTCTAATACCTTGATGCTTGCAATATTCGTCAAATTATCCACAATATTCACCACCATTATCAATATGAATACATTTCAGTTTTTTTTCCAGTTTCTCTTTCAGCTGAAGCCTGGAACTGCTTGA
The DNA here is from genome assembly GCF_001406875.1 of Solanum pennellii. Lineage (NCBI taxonomy): Eukaryota > Viridiplantae > Streptophyta > Magnoliopsida > Solanales > Solanaceae > Solanum > Solanum pennellii. Next base: position 37,129,789 of record NC_028644.1, read on the forward strand.
AGACACCTAACACTTGGTCTTTAGTCTTCAAGACATAGACCAACAGTTTTCTCGAGCAATCATCAATGAAAGTGACAAAGTAGAGTGCACCACCCAATGTCTTTGTCTTCATTGGACCACATAAATCAGAGTTCACCAACTCAAGCAACTCTGTCTTTCTCAAAGGAGGATAGGACTTGAAGGAAACTCTATTTTGTTTACCAGCCAAGCAGTACTCACACTTTTTTAATTTAGCACTTTTGAAATTTGACAAAAATTTCTTCTTGGCTAGAACATTAAGTCATTTCTCGCTGATGTGGCTAAGTCTCTTGTGACATAACGTTGAGGAGTTATCGCTCTCAACCGCATTCACCATATCAACACAAGCAGATATCGTAGTCCAGTATAGATCACGACATTTGTTACCACGAGCCACAACTAAGGAACCCTTAATGAGCTTCCATTTTCCATCACCGTTGGTACTAACATATCCTTCGTCATCTAAAACACCAACAGAAATTAGGTGCAGACGAACATCAGGAGCATGTTTCACATTGTTCAAAACTAATTTATTTCTAACACTAGTTTCCAAACTGATTGTACCAGTACCAACCACCCTAGAAACAGTCTCTTTACCCATACTCAAAGTTCCAAAATCACCAGGAGTATAGGAAGATAAAAAATCCTTCCTTGATGTCACATGAGATGCGGCACTAGTGTCCACAACCCATCTTGACTCATCACAAGCAAGATTTATCATATCCGCATCAAGGACTGTAACAAGATCTTCGGTGGTAATGGTGGCTAGGAAATTTTCATTGTCATCTTCTTTAGGTTCCTCTTTGTTTTTATTTTCCCTCTTCAACTTCATGCAGAGTTTCTTTGTGTTCCCTTTCATGCCATAATTATACCACTCAATATCCTTAAGTCTGCCTCTGGATTTGCTCCTATTTTGTTCTCTATACGGAGAACCATGAGTTTTGTTTCTCCCCTTGGGGCCATTTATCATAACATCCGACGAAGAAGAACCTTGAGTTATTTTTCTCATCTCTTCGTTCAAGACACTACTCTTGGCGTAATGCATAGAGATCACACCATTTAAAGAAGAATTTGACAATGAAGTTCTAAATGTTTTCCAAAAGTCTGGTAGGGAACCAAGTAGAAGCAAGCCTTGCATTTCTTCATCAAATTTGATGCCCATAGCAGATAACTCATTCATGATCCCCTGAAAATTATTCAGATGGTCTGTCATCGGAGAACCATCATGATACTTTAAACTTAACATCTGCTTTATTAAGAATATTTTGTTGTTGTCAGTCTTTCGAGCATACAAACTTTCAAGATGCTCCCATAGGGTTCGAGCATGTGTCTCCCTAGAAATATGGTTCAACATATTATCGTCAACCCATTGCCTAATAAATCCACAAACTTGTCTGTTCAACAGATTTCGCTCTTCATCTGTTTTATTATCAGGCTTTATAGTGGTAAATACTGGTTTGTAAAAATTCTTAACATAAAGTAGATCTTCCATTTTTCCCTTCCAAATGGAATAATTAACACCATTCAAAGTAACCATTCTACTTTTGTTTGCTTCCATTGTTTTTCCCCAAAAAATATTGTTATCACAAATCGAAGTAAATTTTTGTTATGTGGAAGTTCAGACTGTGCTGCAACCACAGAGCATACTTTGATAAAACCTTGGCTTTGATACCAGTTTGTTGGGAAAAACGCAGATAAACACAACAATATATATCATAAAAGTAATGGAAATAAAATGGGAAAATAACAACACCAAGAAATTTGCGTAGAAACCCTTCTCAATAAGGGAAAAAACCACGGGCCAAGAGGAGGCACTAATATCACTATAGTAAAGAATTCTACACAGTGTAGTCACGAATATGTAACGACCTGTTTAGTCGTTTTGAGCAGCAGATTTTATTTCTGGAAAAACTGTGTGAGTCGACGGAACCCACGACGGACCGTCATGGGCACGACGGGCCGTCGAGGGGGTCTCGTTCCAAAAGACTTGGACTTCTGAAATTTGGATACTGAAATCGACTCTCTGAACTTGGCGACGGACCTGCAGGACG
>NC_028644.1:37136076-37136596 GCF_001406875.1 Solanum pennellii
TTTTGATGTAATTCTGGGTATGAATTGGCTTTCTCCGAATTTTGCGATCTTGGATTGTAATGCAAAAACTGTGACGTTAGCCAAGCCTGGGACAGATCCGTTAGTGTGGGAGGGTGACTACACTTCCAATCCGGTTCGTATCGTCTCCTTTATTCGTGCTAAGATAATGGTTAGTAAGGGTTGCTTAGCTTTCTTGGCACACCTCAGGGATGATACTACCCAAGTACTCTCGATTGAGTCGGTTTCGGTGGTCCATGAGTTTGTGGATGTGTTCCCTGCAGATCTCCCAGGTATGCCACCAGATAGGGATATTGACTTCTGTATTGATCTTGAACCGGGTACTCGCCCCANCATCTCTATACCCCCTTATAGAATGGCTCCCGCGGAGTTAAGATAGTTAAAGGCCCAACTTCAAGAGTTGTTGAGCAAAGGCTTCATTAGACCAAGTGCATCTCTTTGGGGTGCTCCGGTGTTATTTGTGAAGAAAAAGGATGGGAGTTTCCGGATGTGCATAGACTAC
>NC_028644.1:37139788-37145816 GCF_001406875.1 Solanum pennellii
TAGATGTTCTTGTGGTGATGACTTCCAGATTTTGGGGAAATAATAGATGTTGAATTTTAGAAGTTATTGAATTGTCTTTTATTAATGAGTTTAAGTCTTCCGCATTGCTTTATGTTGATATTAAATTGAAATGTTAAGGTTTAGATTGGTTGGTTCGCTCACATAGGAGGGTAAATGTGGGTGTCAGTCGCGGCTCGGTTTTGGGTCATGACAGAATACAATACTCAAACTGACTACTACACACTCAAAAGGAACAACACTCTTTTGCTTTTCACCTTACTGAAGTATCGCTCACACTCTATTTTTCTTCACAGACTATTTTTCTTGTATAGTCTATGGAATACCTCAGTTTGCTCTCAAAGTGGTTTTTCTTCTAGCTTTGGTGTGTTCTACAAATGAGCAAGAATGCTCTATATATAGAAGGATAAAACCATGTTTATGTCACTAGTTACATAGGTAAATATAGCAAAGTCAAAAATGGTTGCAAATCTTACCAATTTGTCAACCACCAAATCTTTTATTTTTAACTCCAATTACTATTCCTTTTTAACAATTGCTTGTAGCAATTGAATAGCTAAAGTTGACAAAAAAAAATGGGATGGATTTAACACTTAGTTCCCTTATAACTCTTTGGAAGTGAATTCAACTTGTTACTCTTTGCTTAATTTGAAACTTAACTCTTAGGGATACTTAGTTCCCTTATAGATTTTGAGAAATTAATTGAACTCCTTAATCTTTGATCAACTCATTGCTTCAAACCTTAAAACAAAGTTAAAATGCTTTAAGAACTAACTTGACTTGCTTCTTAACTTTTAGACTTGAATCTTAACTTCTTTGACTTTGATCTTAACTTCCCTTGAATTAGATTATGAATTCAAGAATCATGATCTTATATTTGTGGATGATTTCATGGTTTTTAGATGAACTTTAGAGTGTTGGAATCAACTGGAAATAATAGGAACATCACTTAAGAACTAGTACGAAAATATGGGGGAGAAATGGGAACTCCATGTGACCATGACGCTCTCAGAGGCGCGGGGCGCAAGATCCTGATGGACAGACACTCTCCTCAAGCACTCTGGCTGGTGCGGCGCCCAGGGTTTGTCAAACGGGATCTCCTACTTTTCTTCTCCAATTTTCAACTCTAAACCTCCCAAACATCCATGGATCTTCCTCCAAACACTTAGAATCACTAATATCCTAATACACAATAGTTTAGACTCGTAAAACATCCAGAAACATGAATCACAACCACTAAGGGATCGTTTGGTACAAAGATCAATAATGCAGGGATTATTAATGCATGGATTTGTAATACAGGGATTGGTAATGTAGGGATTAGTAATGCAGGGACTATTTTTATCAAGTGTTTGGTTCATTGTTTCTTACCTAATTTTGTGTGTGGTTTAAAAGTTTACAAAAAAAATTCTTTCCAACTATACCCTAGAGTTATTATGAGATTTTCTATTTCATGTAATTGAGTCAAGGTAGATAATTAACGAAGAATATTATTTTTTATTACATTTTTAACTTGCTAGGAGAATAGAAATTTTATTGTCATGTTCACTATTTTTTCACTTAAATTATTTGAGAATAAATAATTGTCATCTTAATAAATTGTAGTTAATATCTCAAAAGGTCACACAACTATAATGATTTATAGAGAAAATTTATAGAACTTTGTTTTGTATAAATAAATTTTATAAGACTCTTTATCATAAAATCAAATAAACATAAAAAATAAACATAGTAAAAAAATTTAAACTATTTTTATACTCGAGACGAGATGTGTGTGTGTGTGTGTGTGTGTGTGTGTGTGTGTGTGTGTGTGTGTGTGTGTGTGTGTGTGTGTGTGTGTGTGTGTGTATACACACACACACACTTGTTTTAGACTACTTGTGTAATTTTAATGGACTTTCATTAAGAGACAATATTTTATTCATAAATTGTTCTTAAATTCATACATCAACATTATCATATTAGTCGGATTATAATATTTTATATTAATAATTAATAGATTAAATAACTCATATTTTAGAAACAACAAATTATATATAAATAATAAATTTGTAAGCTAATTTAGTTAAATAAAGTTATTAGTATAAATATAAAATATAAAATCAAAAAAATAACAAAATGATTAAAAGGATTTGAGGGGGTATTTTTGTATTTACCTAGATTAGTCCCATGGTATTAGAGCTAATACCACCAAATGGAAGATATTAGTTGTACACCCTTTAATACCATGTAGGGTATATAACTAATCCATGGATTTACCCAAAATTCCTACCAAACAAAGTATTAAATAATACCACACATAATACTTGGATTATTTCTCCTAATACTCCCTACCAAACGACCCCTAAAGGTACAATACAACTCTATGAACAAGGATTCAACAATCGGTCATCAAGAACTTTAAGATTCATCATTCAATCAATACAAAACTTGATGAATTAAACATGTTGGTGTGTGGCTGAACGAACCCAACACAGAAAGATCTCACATACCTCTATAGGGACCACCCCCGTCGAATTCCACAAGCGAAACCATAGCATTCTTGAAGAATTCATGATCTTCCTCTTCTCTTCTCTATTCTCCTTAAGCCCTAAGCGTTCTAAACTTTTCCAAAACTGAACTGGGACTTGGTTTTACCCCTAATAAACTCTTAAAACGAATTAGAAAATAGTAGGGTGAAAAGACTACTTTACCCCTACTAAAATCCGGTGGACTTTCCTCAGTCCAACAGGCCAACTTCCAAAAATCATATATCTCTCATTCGACATCAAAAATGCGCAAACTCGGAGCCGTTGGAAAGATCTTCCTAATGGTTTTCCAAAAATATAAAGAACTCATCCTAAAGTCACCTGAACTCGGAGTTAAGGCCGTTTGAAATGACAAAAATTCAGTTTTTAAATTAGGAAATTTTCCAAATTTTCTTTATTTATTTCCAAAAATGATTATTCTTAGTTTCTTAGCTTGTTCTTAGTTATTTCAAGTTATGAGATGTTACAATATCTCCCTCTTGGAAACATTTGTCCTCGAATGAGAACTATTACACTAAGCTAAGGGTAGTAATATCATTTCAGCACTCAACAACAAAAGCAAGTAACAATATGCTTACACATAGTGTTATAAAGCACTAAGAAGAGAATTCAATACATTGATCTGCATTCTCTTAAGTTTCAAAGAGATGTGGATATATCTTCTTCATATCCTCCTCAACTTCTTAAGTCGCTTCTTCGACGAATTGGTTCTTCCAAAGGACCTTAATGATGCAACTTCCTTTGTCCTTATCTTGCAAACTTGACGATCCAAAATCTAAACTGGAATCTCTTCATAGGATACACTATCCTGAATTTCAACATTCTTAGTTGGTACAGTAAATGAAGGATCACCCAAGCACTTCTTCAACATAGAACTATGGAATAGTGGATGAACCGCCGCTAATTCTTGGGGTAGATCCAACTCATAAGCCACATTGTCCACTCTATTGGAGATTCTATAAGGTCCAATATACCGGGGACTAAGTTTCCCCTTCTGACCAAACCTCATCACACCCTTCATGGGTGAAACATTCAAATATACTCAATCATCCATCTCAAACTCTATTGGCCTTCTCCTGTGTAGAACTTTTGGAAACAATGTGTCGTTTTCAATCTCTCTTGAATCACTTTCACCTTATCAATGTCTTGGTGAACTATATCTGGTCCTTTCAACCCTGATTCACCAACCTAGAACTACCCAATAAGACATTTACATCTTCTCCCGTATAGAGCTTCATATGGAGTCATTTTGATGCTTGACTGGTAATAATTGTTGTAAACGAACTCAATGAGAGGTATGTGACCATCTTAGCCCCCTTTGAAGTCGATCACATAAGCTCTCAACATATCTTCCAAAGTATGGAAGTACGCTCTGCTTGTCCATCTAACTGAGGATGAAAAGTAGTGCTTATGTTCACCTTTGAACTCAAACCTTTCTGGAAAGATTTCATAAATTGTGCACCTTTGTTAAAAATAATGGAGACCGGAACTCCATGAAGTCTTACCACTTCTTGACGGTACAAATTAGCATAATCCTCGGTCGAATAGGTAGTCTTTACCGACAAGAAATGGGATGACATTGTCATTCTGTCGACAATCACCCAAATAAAATCATGTTGCCTGCGAAATCTTGGCAAGCCTGTGATAAAGTCCATATTAATAATCTACCATGTCCATTTCGTAAGTTCTATATTCTGAGCCAAACCTCCCGATCTTTGGTGCTCTACTTTCACTTGTTGGAAATTTGGGCATTTGGCAACAAACTCAGCAATGCCCTTCTACATGCCTTCCCACCAATACACCTCTCTCAAATTGCGTTACATATTTGTGGAACCCGGATGAATGAAATTTTTGGAGGTATGAGCTTCCTCCATGATCCTATCTTAGAGTTCATCCACCCTAGGTACACATAACCTACCTTGATATTTTAGCACATCATCTCCCCCTTGTTCAAACGTTAGTACTCTTTACTTATGAACATTTGCCTACCAAAATGGGATCTTGGTCTTGCTTTTCCTTCACCTCTGACACTAATGATGACTCAACCCCATTGGTCACCACTATACCTCCTTCTGTGGAATCCATAAGTCTGACTGCCAAACGTGCAAGTCTGTGCACATCTTTAGCTAACTCCCTCTTTTCTTCTTCAACATAGGAACCATGGATAACCTGATTAAAGCATCAACAACCACATTAGCATTACCTGGGTGGTCAAGAATATTTATGTCGTAATCCTTGAGTAATTCCAACCACCTCCTTTGTATGAGACTGAGTTCTTTCTTAGTGATCACATATTGGAGGCTATTGTTTTCAGTGAATATGCCAACATGAACACCATACATGTAGCGGTGCCATATCTTCAAAGCAAACACTACTACAGCCAATTCTAAAGTCATGAGTTGGATAATTCTTCTCATGAATCTTCAACTGTCTAGAGGCATAAGTTATAACCATTCCATACTGCATCAACACGCAGCCCAAACAAACTCTCGATGCATTATTGTACACCAGAAAACCTTGAGTACCTTCTGGTAAGGTCAACACATGAGCGGCAGTCAATATCTTTTACACTCCTAAAAGCTTTTATCACAGCTTTCGACCATTGAAACTTGATTGTCTTCTGAGTTAACTTGGTCAAAGGAGATGAGATAGATAAAAATCCTTCTACAAATATCCTATAATAGCCAGCCAAACCCAAGAAAATCCTTATATCTGTTGGAGATGTAGGTCTAGGCCAACTCTGAACTGCGTCTATCTTCTGAGTGTCAACTCTAATCCCATCACCGAAAAATATGTGGCCCAAGAATGTTACAGACTTAAGTCAAAACTCACACTTGGAGAACTTGGCACATAGCTATTTATTTCTCGGAGTCTAAGGGACTATTCTGAGGTAACTAGCATGATCTTCTTCACTCTTTGAATAAAGACAATGACAAACGGATCTAAATAAGGTTTGAAGACTCTGTTCTTAAGATCCATGAATGATGCAGGTGCATTGTCAAACCAAAGGACATAACAAAAACTCATAATGCCCAAATCTAGTTTTAGAAGCTATATATGGAATATCATATTCCCAAACTTTCAACTGATGGTATCCTGATCTGAGTCGATTATTGAGAAGCAAGAAGCACCCTGAAGTTGGTCAAAAATATCATCTATCCTCGTAAGAGGATACTTATTTTTGAGGGCCAGCTTATTCAGTTAGCGGTAATCTATACACATTCTAAGGGAACCATCTTTATTTCTCACAAATAAGAACAAAGCGCCTCAAGGTAAGACACTTGGTCGAATAAAGACCTTATCCAACAAATCTTTCAATTATTCTTTTAACTCTTTCAACTCTTCTGATGTCATTCCGTATAGTGGAATAGATTGTAACGACCTGTTTAGTCGTTTTGAGCAGCAGATTTTATTTCTGGAAAAACTGTGTGAGTCGACGGAACCCACGACGGACCGTCATGGACACGACGGGCCGTCGAGGG
>NC_028644.1:37148153-37158014 GCF_001406875.1 Solanum pennellii
ATTTGATCATAGATGTTCTTGTGGTGATGACTTCCAGATTTTGGGGAAATAATAGATGTTGAATTTTAGAAGTTATTGAATTGTCTTTTATTAATGAGTTTAAGTCTTCCGCATTGCTTTATGTTGATATTAAATTGAAATGTTAAGGTTTAGATTGGTTGGTTCGCTCACATAGGAGGGTAAATGTGGGTGCCAGTCGCGGCTCGGTTTTGGGTCGTGACATAGATATAGGACGAGTATCTGGGATGATATATATGTCGAAGTCTATCTCTCTTTAAGGAGGGACTCCGGATAAATAATCAGGGGAAAATTCAGGAAACTCTTTTACTATTGGAACTGGATGAAGGGAAGGTACATCGGCACTTCATTCATTAACTCGGACTAAGTGATAGATACACACCTTTGAGACTAACTTTCTCTCCTTTAGATATGAAATGAAATGATCCTTAGGCATTGCTGAGCTGCTAGTCCACTCTATGACTGGCTCATTAGGAATCTCGAACTTAATAACTCGAGTTCTACAATCTATTAGCACATAACAGGCATGAAGACAGTCCATACCTAGAATAACATCAAAATCTACTATGTCTAACTCCACTAGATTATCCATGGTGTTCTTGTGATTGATGGAAACAGGACAATCATGATAGACTCTTTCCGCTATAATAGACTCCCCAACAGGTGTAGAAACTAATCTAATGCAATAATTGTTTCTTTATGGTTTGATTATATGAGCATCATTATTTCGTTTCTCATGCTATATAGTATTGTATGATTAAGAACTTATGATTAGTAAATATTAACTGTTAAAGTGGATTATTTATTTGAAAATATTAAAAGTCTTAAAGTATTATATAAATGAAATTATGTCAGTATATGAATTGAGAATTATGATTAATAAATAGGATTTATGAAAGTGGTCTATTTATTTGAATGAGAATATCCTCTATGTATCATGTGTAAATTGTCATGCGTAAAAGAATACTATAAAAGATGTGTTTACCCAAAAATAAATTTAATTTTAAATACTAGTAACACTAAATTAATTCATGAGAATAGATATTAAAGGTCTTCTCCGTCTGAAAAAGAAAATTTAATATCTTGAATTCTCATATGTATTAATTGAAAGGACATTTTTGAAACAAGGAGTGTGTCTTAGCAAAAGAAAGGACATGTAATATGTCTCGTGCTCATAAGATAATAATTAAAAGTTAATGAAAATTGAATCTAGTTATTTTAATCTTTAACTATACCTAAAAAAGTTACTTTTCAAATTAGGTTATAGTTTAGGAGGTCATATGTTTTTTTATGATCTCTCATTGACTTTTTTGATGGTTTCATTGAAAAATGTTAGGTTGGATTTAAATTGTTTTTCGGATTTAACTTTGATTTGAATATGATAAGATCATTCTTTATGTTAGTTATGTTTATGTGAAATTTGGAACATGACTGCACATGGTTATTTGACATGAATTGATATGTGATAAGAATGTACATCATATTATTTTAATTCCTGAAGATGTTTAAATCACTTGAATTTGAATTTGGTCATAGATTTGAAAATAAATATTTTTATAGACTCCAATGAACCTGAAATTTGGTAAGTTTATTGATAAGGGCCTAGTAAGAAACAGTCGTTGCCAAGTGGTTAAGATACTCATTGTTATGCAGTGATTTGATAATTTGAGATCCTTCAGATGATGTTATTAGATACTTTTTGTATCTGAAAAAATTAATTTTATCGAAAAATTACTCGACTATGATATAGTGGTGATAGAGTTTCTTCTTTATGGTCTTGATGACTAAATTTTAGTGAACTATTAAGTTCATGTGTTGGCTTAGACCTTCCTCCATAACTGATGAAATTAATACAAGTCATTAAAATTTACTCTCTAGTTTTGATTATCTATATTGACTCTACTAAATTGAGTAATATTTAATTGGATCAATGGGTTTGGGATAATGATATTCACTTGACTTAAATTAACATATATTCTCCATCTGAGTTGACTTTTGTTCTAAATTTGTTGAAGTGAATATCTTACACTATATATATATGTTGCATGAGTAATCATTTTTTCATCAAAATTTGTTGTACAAGATGCATTAATATCTATAAGGCGTGATTTGAATTTTCATATTCAATGTATACAGAAATACGCTTTTCGCTTTGAACTTTAGAATTTTATTCTTTATTCTTGATTCGTGTATCGTTTTCACAAAATGATGATATATGACAAGAATTACTGAGCGGGTAAACTTTAAATTCTATTTTGGCCAACCAACTTTTTCAACCGAATTGATCATAGTTTTGAAATTTGAAAAAAAGAACTCTGATTGATATGAAATTTTTTAGATTCATAAGAATGACCTAGTAAAAAATTATTATTTTTTGGATCGTTAAATGATTTTTTGGCCATAATTGACTAAATAGTAGAGAAGAATTAGTTTTATGTTCCAGCTTAGACCTTTCTCCCTAACGGATGAAATTGATACAAGTCATTATGTATTTAATCTTCTAGTTTTGATAATCTATATTAACTCTCCTAAATAGAGTAACATAAGATTGGATCAACGTAGCTAGAGGATTTTCACTTGACTTAAAACTAACCGTAGATTCTCCAACTAAGTTAGGGTTGTATAAGTTTATGGAGTGAATATTCGGTCATTGTACATGTGTATTGCATGAGTAGTTCTCCAATCCCAACGATTGGCTATTCGATATGCATGAATATGTATGTATAACTGAGCCCTGAATTTCATTATTCGAGATTATTCAAAATATTATGATCTATTTAATATATTATCTCTCATATTTTCAATAGAATTTATGACCCATGTAGTACCACTTAAGACTTTCTTTTGGACGAGATAAGATATTAATTTAAAGAATGCATTGTACATGTACCTTATTTAAAGAATTTATTTTCAGTTTCTAACTAGATAAGAGATGAGTATTTAATATATTTATTTGTAACTCTCCTATCATTGTGTCTGATAAATATTTTATTTCTTGTGATATATTGATGCATGGTTCTTTTATTAGTATTATTTCTCATGAAGTGAATTATATTAATTTGTCTCATAAGAAAAAGTATCTTACAAATTAAATGAAACTTATTATACACTAGCGTCTAAGTTATTTATTTTGAATAGAACTTCGAGGCTGGTTAATGAATGGAAATAACGTTTCATTGAAAGTGAATTCACTACCAACATGTGAATTCTGTTTAGAAAAATAATAACTAAGAGATTTTTCCTCTTAAAAAGGAAAAGGCGATAGTGATAAGTTAAAATTATTCTATCTTGATTTGTGAGGTAAATAGACATTCGAGCAAGATGTGACTTCTAGCTTTCTAAGATTTTAACAAATGGTTGCTCATGATATGAATATATATATTTCTTTTTGATGTTTTTTTAGTTTGAATATCTCAATAAACTGATCAAAATAATTAAGACACATGAAAGTATCATCATGAAAAATATATGAAGTCACCACAATCTGATTGTAGTGACATAAACCTCTCTGCAGAGCTCATAAGTCACTTATCTTATACAATAGTTGTCTTTCTATTGTCTACACTAGACACTCTATAATAGATTGGTGTAGAAGAGAAAATAAGTAGACACTTATGAAGATGATAAGATTAATTATTAACTTATTATCAGTTATTTTGCTTCTTTTGGATAGATTCTAATAAATGCATAAAATATTCTGAATTCACTTTCTTTCAAATAAGTACGTTGAATAACTATAGAACTAGTTGAATTTGCCGTAAGTCTAATCTGTGACATGTTCAGATATAGGATTGTCCAGCAAATGTGTTGAGTGGGAGAATAAGAAAATAGGAATTAAGAACAGAATGTGTGTGCTAATTGGATATCCTAAGGAATGAAAGATGGTTTAGTATAGTGTCTTAAAGAAAATAAGGCACTTGTTAACATAATTGTTTGATTTATAGAAAAGGATAATTTTAGTAACCGATGTTCCTAGAAGTAAATTTGTTTTAAATAAATCGAACAAAGAAATAAAAAATAAGTTAATTGTAAATTCAGACGCTCAATAACATCTAATGGGTATGTTAAAATTAGCGTTCCATTGCACTTATGTAGTGGGAGAAAGGTTACTAGACATAAGAAAACTACTATCTCAAGTAGTGGGAGTGATGTTAAACAAATTAAAAGAACACTTCATGAAAGTTTTTAATATTTCAATATCGAAAGATGTTGAAGAAAATATTAAAACTCAAGAACATGAAAGTCTAATTATAATAGTAGTAGTACTTAGTCGTAGTGGGAGAATCATAACGAAGATTGATTTGTTTTGTATGCTTGAGAGAATTTTTATGATAAAGCTCCTGAAAAGAAGTACAATCTTGGAGGGCTTGATCATAAAGTCTCTCAAGATCTAGCACAAAATTGAGTTGTTACGATGAAGCACTACTAGACAAAATTGCATGAGAATATAGATTGGTAAATTTTCTTTCGATAAGAAATAAAGGAATGCACGTGAAAGTTATAAATGCATAGTTAAGAGTCTAAATGCGAGATTGTTAGGGTATATACTATTAATCATGTGTTTAGGCATATTATTATAATAATTTTTAATATTAAATATCAAAGTGGGAGATTGTTAGGGTATATACAATTAACTATGCGTTTACATATAGTACATTATAACAATTGTGATGGTTAAAAGTCTAAGTGGGTTGCGATGTATACTATTAACCATATGTTAAGAAATAATATTTACTAGAAAATAAAAATTTTCTCAATTTTAATAGATCATATATTCGTTTATGGTGTCTATTTACTTAAATAGTAGATGCTTTAGTGTGTTGAGTTTTAGCTTATACACAGAGGATTATATCATCAGTTCTTATAAGTATAAAGTTTTGGTTCACAATCTAGGATGGAAATTGAACATGACATCAGGTACGATTGTAGCACAAGATCATTTGTAATTTATCCTGATTATGGGAATGGTATAGTTCCAACTTCTTGTGCTAGTACATTTTGTATGTATTGAACGGGACCGAGTAAAAATAATTGTTTTAGACTGACTGATAAAAATATATTATCTAAGCTATTAAATGTACTTATATTCTTGATCCTGATATAACTATTATGATTTGTATATATTAATTATCGTTTTAATTTATTAATATGTCTGGTAAGTTGGATAATATATTGGTGAAATATTAAGTTAGTTGATGCAATCCATGTCTCGTTATAGAGATTGATTGATATGCCTTTTTGAGAAACTTATAAGTTTTCATCGTGTCAAATCTTACAAGTGAATATATGAAATACAACACATGAAATAAGTTAAGTAGTTCTCTAATGAAAATTAATTATTAACCTAAATTCATCATTAATTTAACTTATTGATTAGTATTTGAAATCTTAACATGGGGAATTACATAAGTGTTTAATGAGGAATTACGAAATAGAGGAGTGCAATTACGAATTTCTAGGGAATGATTTGTAATTTACTGTGGTTAGATAATTCAAATTAATTAATTGGAATTATTTCCTGACAGAAAGCCTCGGTAATAATTATGTGGTCCCTATAATGTCCATATTTAACTAGAACTTAGAGTCCTATTTCTATAGGAAAAGAAAGAATAATATAGTTTTTTCTAGTCTTCTAGATAAACAAGGTTTTCTAGTCCTTTTTGGATTATGAAAAATTCTCTATAACTAGGGATTCTGCTAACCTAGAAAATAGATGATTAGTTGTCTATCCAATACTTGCCCACCCAAGTATTGAGAGAGTTCGGATGTGATTTGGGATCACTGTAGAAGATCATAGCTACCTTGTAGATTCGCTTGAAGGTTTCTATATCTTGGAGATTTGCTTGAAGGTATCGTCCACGCTTCAAGAGGTAATTTTAAAATTAAATTTCATTTATGTTATGTGTTCTAACATATTATATGTGTTTTAGCATAAAGAAAATTGATTATCTATTATTCATGTAAGCAGTATAGATCTTGATATGCTTCCGCTATGCATATATGTTTTCCAACAACTGACATCAAGAGCCACGGTTTCATCTAAATAGATAATCTAATTTAGTTATACATATGGTCAATTATGGATATGACTTCATATTTTGTTCGTTTATAACGTATCAAGAGATTCATGTCCTCTATTGGGGTGGTAATTCTATTTGCCACCGAAGGAGGTCTTAGATTTGTGTTTTGATAACTTCAATTCGTTTGAATTGGGCATGTAAACACAATGACCTTGAATAGTTTATTATTTAACTTGTGTGAATTAATTTTAGGTCATTTTTTTTGTTTTGGTCAATTGAATGGTTTTTATCTTAATTGAATTTATTAAAAAGGTGCCCCTTTTGAATTTTTCTTTTATTTGAAAAATCGACAGAACCTTAAGGTTCTGCAAAATTGCTAATTCCTTGATCTATTTCATTTAATTTCAAGAGGAAGTTTAGTAGGTCACTTAGCTTACTTGCATAAAGAAAAGGAGATTAATTATCAAACATGCAATTGTTTTCGAGTGGGTTGGTGATTGGCTATGATTTGTGACAATTGAATGGGAATTTTGTTGCCTAGTTATTATGGACTGATTAGTCCACTGATTTATTCTCTTAGGCTACAAAATTGACTTTATTGTCATTTGTTTTAAGAGCAACAAATCTAATGAAATAATTGTTTGTTTATGGTTTAATTATATGAGCATCATTATTTCGTTTCTCACAATATATAATATTGTATAATTAAGAAATTATGATTAGTAAATATTAAATTTTAAAGTGGATTATTTATTTGGAATCATTAAAAGTCTTAAAGTATACAAATGAACTTATGTCAGTATATGAATTGAGAATTATGATTAATAAATAGGATTTATGAAATTTGTCTATTTATTTGAATCGTTTGAATATCCTCTATGTATCATGTGTAAAATGTCATGTGTAAATGTATACTAGAAAAGATGTTTTTACCCAAAAATAAATTTACTTTTAGATACTAGTAACACTTAATTAATTCATGAGAATAGACATTAAAGTTCTTCTCCGTTTGAAAAAAAAATTGATATCCTGAATTCTCATATGTAGTAAAAGGACAATTTTGACACAAGGAGGTATTGTGTCTTAGTAAAAGAAAGGACACATAATATGTCTCGTGCTCATGAGATAATTATTAAAAGTTAATGAAAATTGAATCTAGTTATTTTAATCTTTAACTATACCTAAAAAAATTGTTTTTCAAATTAGGTCTATAGTTTAGGAGATAATTTTTTTTTTATGATCTCTCATTGACTTGAAATTTGATAGTTTCATTGAAAATTGTTTAGATGGATTTCATATTGTTTTTCGTGATTTGAATATGATGAAATCATTCTTTATGTTAGTTATGTTTATGTTAAATTTGGAACATGACTGCACATGGTTATTTGACATGAATTGATATGTGATAAGAATGTAGGTCATATTATTTTAATTCATAAAGATGTTTAAATCACTTGAATTTGAATTTGGTCATAGATTTGGAAATAAACCTGAAAGTTGGTAAGTTTATTGATAAGGTCCTAGTAAGAAACAGTCGTTGCCATGTGGTTATAATTTTTTTGAGGTCGTTAGAATGATTTAAAAGTTCTTATTTGGAATTAAAAAGTTATTTCGTATGAACACATCCTTTATATCGGTTTTATTTTTGTTATATTTGGTACATGATTACACGTGATGAGTTAACATAAATTGATATATAATAAGGATGTAGATTTTTTCATTTTTTATCAAATTGTTTGAAATCTGAAATTGCTCATAATTTTGGAGATAGATATTATTTTTGAACTCCGATTGATCAGGAATTCGATAAGTTCATCGAAAACGATCAAATTTAAGATACTCATTGTTATGCAGTGATTTGGTAATTTGAGATAGTCCAGATGATGTTATTAGATAGTTTTTGTATCTTAAAAAATTAATTTTATCGAAAAATTACTCGACTATGATATAGTGGTGATAGAGTTTGTTCTTTATGGTCTTGATGACTAAATTTTAATGAAGTATTAAGTTCACGTGTTGGCTTAGACCTTCCTCCATAACTGATGAAATTAATACAAGTCATTGAAGTTTAATCTCTAGTTTTGATTATCTGTATTGATGCTACTAAACTGAGTAATATTTAATTAGATCAATGGATTGAGGGATAATGATATTCACTTGACTTAAATTATTGTATACTCTCCATCTGAGTTGGCTTTTGTTCTAAATTTATTGAAGTGAATATCTGACACCATATATTTATGTTGCATGAGTTAAGTGTGGGCATAAACACCAAAAAATTGAAATACCGAACCGAACCGAATTTTTTTTATATTTTGATTTCAATATTTCGGTTTTCGGTTCGGTATTCAATTTATTTTTTTATATTTTTTTGTATTTTAATTTGGTTTTCGATAAGTATTATTTTGGTTTTCGGAATTTCGGTCTAAACCGAAAAATTATATTAAATTTAAATTATATTAACTAATAATTATTAATGTTAAATAATCTTATAAAAAAGAAAAAAGAATCTGAAACCCTTTGTAATGTCCCTATTCCTAATTCAATATTCATATTTCCTCTTTCAGCTATTCCTCTTCTCCTCTTGCGGCTCTTCCTCTCCCTCTTGCAGCTCTTCCTATTCCTTTCAAGCAGCAGCAACCGCCGCCCGCAGTAGCAGCCGCCCGCAGCCGTCAGGTTTGTTCTTGACTTCTCACTTCTTTCATTTTTTTTCTTTCTGATTTTTATTTTTGTTACTAGTTAGTGTGAATTTATTGTAATTTTTTTTATATAGATGGCTGAACAAAATCAATTAAATATGGGTGTAGATGATCAAAGTCGAATAAGGATGGCTGGTTCTACGGATAATACACCTAGTAATAACAATGATCCGTCAATTGGCATAGAAATAAAAAGAAAAGAAAAGAAATGGATCCTAGATCTCCTGTTTGACAACACTTTGAAAAGGTTTTTTAAAATGGTGTATTAGTTATAGCAGAGTGCTTACATTGTAAACAATACTATGATGCCAATACAACAAGAAATGGAACAAGTGGACTAAAACAACATTTGACTTATCGGTGTAAAGTGTATAAACCTCCGATTGTTGCACCTTGTATTCAAAAATTATTAAATATTCAAAGTAACAATTTAGAGACTTGGAAATTTGAGCAAGAGGTATGTAAGAGAGCTTTAGTTGAGATGATAATTTTGGATGAACTCCCTTTTAGTTTTGTTGAAAAAGAAGGCTTTAAGAAGTTTATGAGTAAAGTCCAACCTTTGTTTCATATTCCTTCTCGTATAACCATAACAAGAGATTGCTATGAACTTTATGCTGAATTGAGAATAAATTTGAAAAATTCTTTAAGAGAAATACAACCAAGAATTTGTCTCACAACAGACACATGGACTTCGGTGCAAAGATTCAATTATATGAGTTTGACTGTGATACGCTCAAACTTACTTCTCAAATAAGAAGTAAAGCGATCGTGTCAAGTAAATAACTCAACTAGTGAGGTTGGGATCGTTCCCACGAGGAAAATAGTTTAGACTTAACTTCAATCTATTATTACTATTGTTCAGTCAATTACTTCCTTGGAAAGCATAAATGATAAAAAAAAAAGGGTTTGTATTCCTAAACAAATGAAAATAACTAGCGAAATAAAAGGAGACAACTAACAGCTTCGAATGTTGGAGTTTAATCAATTAATCAAAGTAACTAGGGTTTACGTGTTCCCCACAGGTTCATAACTTGATAAGTCTAACTATAACAATTCTTTCCTAGTATCTTGCATGCAAAGTGATAAGTTATGTATTTCTAAATCCTTGGTCCGGCATCTAGAAA
>NC_028644.1:37159403-37163150 GCF_001406875.1 Solanum pennellii
TGAACTTCATGACGAACCTGCAGGACGGACCGTCATGGACACGACGGTCCGTCACGCTTTCCGTAAGCCCACACTTGGTCAGACTTCCCCATCTTCCTTTAGCAGTTGCACTACGCTACCACCTACGGACCGTCACAAGCTCCGTAGGTGGTCTCTTCTGCATTTCTTCGCTCAAAAACCTCCGCATTCATCTTTAGACAGATTTCCTGCAAATAAGGAGAAACTTATATAAAAATTAGCACAAAAAGGCTTTTGGACACACTAAACTTAAGGAAAAAGTATTAATAATACCATGAAACCACGGTATATCAACACCCTCAACTTAAATTCGTTGTTTGTCCTCAAGCGACGCACTATGACTCAATACAAAATCTTTGTACAATAGTATCCATGTTTTATCCTTCGCAATCATTTGGCTATCAATCCCGATCAATCTCATCATATTTATGCATGCTATCACTATTAGGCTTGAATTATGTGGAATCAGACCATGACACAGACTCACCATGCACTAACACCTATCCTCTTCGATCCCTCACCGAGGTGCTAATATTTCCGGTAATGCAACTAGTGTCCTCACTTCAAAACAAAATCCTCATTTTTCACACAATGATTTCAGTTTGAGTATAAGGATTACTTTTCAACACTCACTCTCAGGACAAATTCACACTCATTCATACCTATTGCCATAAGCTTGCCCTTATTTTCACTTCTTTAAGTTCGCTATACAACCCTTAGGATCACGATAGGACTTTCTTAGCTTGTAACATAGGCTCAGGGTCAGGTAGGGTATATTTAGGTATACTTTAGTGACTTTTTTCCCTCCTTGACATATCGGCTAAACATACTATTTTCCATCATTTTATTTTGCGCAGTTTCCCACATTCTTTCACCTTGCTATTTTTCCTTTTTTCTTCATTTGTGAAAGTGACTCTCTTCTTTTCTTGCTTGTATTTCTTGTAATTTTTTTTATTTTTTTTATATATTTTTTTTTACTTTTCTTTCAACTAATTCTTGAGTCATTTTACTTTTGTTCTTTCTCTCTTTATTCTTTCAACCCCACTTTCCAGAGCATTCCTCATAATAGCCACCCTCAACTCATGGCTTTGCCGTGAGTCAAAGTACACAATACCCAAAGTTGGGTCAGGGCCATAAAAAGCTTGTTTACTGCATTAGCCACCCTCAACTTATGCTTTTGGCATAAGTTGAGGTGCACATGTCCAAGGAGGGACCAGGGCCAACACATTGTTCCCAGAAAAGATCAGTTGGGGTGAAAAAGAAAGGTCTAATTTAAGCTCAGATCATTTGGATCAAAGAAGGATAAATTTCATTTGGTTTTCTTTTATTTAGGCTAAAAATGGGCTATATTGAATAAGGGCCTATGATCCTTTCCTAATTGTCTATTACAGCTTACTTTTAGCAGGACTAACCAGGCAAGTTCTAGCTCAGTACAAATAGTGGACTATTCAAATCTTCCTCACACTCACTTGACATCTCATCACTCTACCAGATTATCAGACACCTAGTTCGAATTTTAGACTTAGGGTCATGCAGTGGTGTACCTCTATGTCATGCTTAGAGCCACACATTTATCAATTACTATGCCTAGTCATGCATCATTTTCCATTTTATCAGGATATCATTTTAGCCATCATGCTCCAGATTTAAACTATGTACACAACATATAGACATGCTGGTTCAACGGAAAAAGTAATCAGTCTTTCGGGGAAAAAGAACACAGGCAAGAAAACCCCAAAAGAGGATAGTGAATTGGGTTACTCAGACTTCACCCTAGCACTCACATTCCATTTACCCCAACCCCAACAAAAAGACATGCAATTGTCCCCAATGCATAAAAAAAATTTAATTACTAGAGTGGTAGGTGAAGCAAACCTGGGGCGCAAAGCGCCGACGATCAGAAAGCTGGTGGGTCCGGTTCCCCGGAACCCACTACCTCTGTAATCTGGACACCCTCAGTGGTGTCCTCAGCATCAACAGCACTATCAGCAGTGCCTCCCGCTATCTCCACAGTTCTGGAGCTAGACGCCCCAGCATCTAACTCTTCTGCTCTCATCTGACGCGCCTCCTCCTCAGCAAGCGAGGCTCTCCTCGCAACCTCCATATCACGGCGCTCCTTCTTCTGTGCTCGCGCCTCATCCTCCTCTCGACCCCTACGCCTCTTGGCATGCTCTCGAGGGGGAGGTGGTGGAATCTCTGAAGTGGCGAATAGGGCCGCCATCACTGTGTCTTCAGCAGGCTGTACAGAAGGGGCCTCAGACTCAGTCACCCTAGCCTCTAAAATCATATCACTATCTGCGTGAAGACTGTCGACCGTAGCCTGAAGGTTCTACACATCCACCGGAGGGGCTGGACGGGCTAGCACTCGCAACTCAAAGGCGTCCAAGCGCTGATGAACCTCAGAGATCTTCCGCTCTGTGTGCTGGACCATTCTCCGCTCCAAGCGCTCTTCTGCCTCGGTAATAGACCTTTGCATCCAAGGATGGATTTGACGCAGAAGCGTAGCCATTTGCGCCTCTAATTTATGGACCCTAGCAAGTGAGACCAGAGCGGGTAAAGGGGCTGAGCGAGAGGAGCTCGGGGCGGTGCTACTACCGGGATAGACTCGACCGGGGTAGTGTCAGTGGAAGCTGCATGTGTAGTCGTGCGGGCCTGTGCTACCGTATCAGCCAGATTGTCACCAAGTGGAGGCAGCTCTGGACGGGGCCCTCTGCGTGGAGCCAACTCATTGGCCTCATCTCTTATGAGGCCGATATCAACAGTGCCCAGAGGGGTCTTGAGCTGATCAACGTGCCATATAGGAACACCTGCGGATCTGCATAGAGAAAATATCATGCACGGGAAAGGGTAAGTAGTTGTGACCTTAAAAGCCCTCTCGTGCATGACCACCTATAGAAGCAACGCAAAATCCACCTCGAACCCGGCTATCATTGCCGCCATCAGTATTGCTCGATCCCATGTGACGATATTATCAGCGACTGTGAGGCAAAGGCAGTGGCGGACAATCAACCACAAAAACATCACCGTGAAAGTCAGGTTGGCCTTCTTGATGGCCCCCTTCGGCTCAGTCACCCAGTCGGCACTCTCTCCATCAACGGACAAGTGCAGGGCCATCCACCTCTTAGTGGTCTCTCTCAGCGATGGCTCACGCAGAAATTGGCCATCTTTGACAATCTGCCATCGGTAGTCAAACTCGGCAGTGAGAGGGGTCCGATTAGCATCAACATTCTCGCCGTATAGAAACCGGCGGATAGCAGGCAGGGAGATATCAACCGGAACGCCACGTACTCGGACCTGCTCCAGTGGGGCCTGTTAGGCGGGGGCAGCCCGCCTATCAATCAGCGATCGGAGAGTCGCTACATAGGATGCGTAGAACTCTTGGACCAGCTCTTCACTATAACGTCCCAATGGATGTGCTGTCCACTCCAGTCGATGTCTGGTGAAGAGATTGTGGATCTCAGGCATCGTCAGGAGACTTCCCGTAAGGACCCACCGCTCCAATGTAAGTGTCCGAGTCATAACTCCTTTGTCATTCAGGAACTTTGCATCGGAATAGACTTGAAACTGCCCGTCGACACACCACCGGTTGGGATGGTCAGTAACCGGGGTGAGAGCACGAGCTGGTGAACCGGGTGTGGATTCCGAACTTTCAGCCTCATCAGACGAGGCCGACGCTGCAGCGGTGGCGGGTGCGGGAACCTTAGCAGATCCGGAGGCTTCCTCCGACCA
>NC_028644.1:37163182-37168560 GCF_001406875.1 Solanum pennellii
AAGGTGTGCCGGTCAGTGTGCGCTCCTCATCAGACTGGGAGGCAGTGACTACACCGGACGCCACCTTTTTGGGTGTGGCTCTGGCAGCACGTGCAGCAAGGGATGGGGTGGACGTGCCTGGGGGCACGTACTCGGGGTCACGCTCATCATCAGAGCCAATGACCAGGCGGGCAGACAAGCGACAGACTTCGATCGCCCGCGTGCGTAGACTCGATCTTGTTTTGGTTCCATAATAGATAGTACCTGTAAAGGATCAATATTAGTACTAGAAGGAGCAAACAAGACAAGCAAAATTACAAAAAAAAATTAAAAAAAATGATATTGCTATAGTAACAGTGAAACACAACGGACCAGGTGACGGCTCGTCGTGAGTACGACGGACCGTCATGGGGTCCGTCGTGTGTTACTTAGACTATGTTTATATGGAGAACCCTGAAGGAGAGTCTCTGACAAGTATGACGGTATATCCAGGACGGACCGTCACTGGTACAACAATCCGTTGTAAGTGTCCGTTAGAGGACACTTAAAATAAATATGGAGACCCCTAGGAGAGGGGTCTCTGACCGTCATGACGGTCATGCAGGACGGACCGTTGAGAGTATGACGATCCGTCGTAGTTGTCCGTTTGAG
Source organism: Solanum pennellii (assembly GCF_001406875.1). Lineage (NCBI taxonomy): Eukaryota > Viridiplantae > Streptophyta > Magnoliopsida > Solanales > Solanaceae > Solanum > Solanum pennellii. Next base: position 37,163,813 of record NC_028644.1, read on the forward strand.
GACACTTAGAAAAATAGAGAGAGACCCTTAGGAAAAGGGTCTCTGATAAACAGAACGGTTGTGCAGGACGGACCGTCGTAGGGATGACGGTCCGTCGCATGTGTCCGTTGGAGGACACTTAGAAAAAGTGAGAGAGACCCTTAGGAAAAGGGTCTCTGACAACCAGAACGGTTGTGCAGGATGGACCGTCGTAGGGATGATGGTCTGTCGCATGTGTCCGTTGGAGGACAATCAGAAAAAGTGAGAGACCCTTAGGAATAGGGTCTCTGACAACCAGAACGGTTGTGCAGGACGGACCGTCGCGGGAACGACGGTCCGTCGCATGTGGCTGTTGGTGGACACTTGGAGAAAATTTGGACAGTGGGGTGTTAGGGCGGTTGGAACGGACACAATGACGGTCCGTCGTGGATACGACGGTCTGTCATCGGAGTCTCGTTCTGTCACTCACTGACAGAACTGGAGATGCCCCATTCATCCCCTATGACCCAAATCGAATTGGTAGTGTTTTGACCTACATTTGTCTAACCCAAATACCTAGTAAACTAGCAATGCTAAAGCACCTATTTCTAGGGTTTTAACACGGCAATTTCGAGGATTTTTTAACCTAGGTCAGACAGAATTTTTTTAAAAAAATGAACATATTAAGAAGAACTAGGCTAATACAAATTGATAAACAAAAATACAATATAAATCAGTAGAAATTGGAGACACATACCTGAGAATTTGAGAAAAACAAGAGGTGATCAAGAAGACACCCACAGCAGCAGCTCCGACTAGTAGATGAGGACTTTTAGGATTTTGGAGAATTTGGGGAAAATGATCGGTTGAAGAGGGAGATGATTTTGGAAGTTGAAAAGGGAGGGAAATAGGAGGAAAAGTGAAGGAATGGGGTGAAATGAAGGGTTGGGGGTTTTAAATGTTGAATTTTTTTAAAAACCCCCAGCCGGATCGGGTCGGGTACGCCTCATTAATGACGCGATGATTCCACGACGACGGTCCGTCTCATATGTGACGATCCGTCGTTGGTTCTGTCGCGTGTGCCCTAGTTTGAAAATAACAGAAAGACGTACCTCGCACGACGGATTCATGCGACAGTCCGTGACAGTTGAAACAGTCCGTCGCTGTATCCGTCAGTGACTGCTGCAGAGTAATTTTCTGCAGAATTTCCTGGTGATGTGCCTGCAAATTTAAAACTCATTAGTAGAAAATGCTACCATTACTAGAATGAAAAACTATAAGTATTGGGTTGCCTCCCAACAAGCGCCTGATTTAACGTTGCGGCACGACTGAGGACACTTGATTACTCAGCCTTCATCAAGATGGTATGCTTGTATCACTTCATTCACCGATGCAGTATGCCCAAAATAGAGTTTTATTGTTTTCTATTCACCTTAAACCGCACTCCCTCCTTGGTTTTTAACTCAACTGCTCCATGAGGGAATACTTGGGTAATCAAGTAAGGGCCAGTCCATTTGGACTTGAGCTTTCCCGGAAGACAAGGCAACCCAGAACTGTCTAAAAGCACCAAATCCCCAACCATAAACTCTTGTTGTGCACTTTTTTTTCATTCTCCTTCTTCATCTTTTCTTTGTAGGATATGGCGGATACCGATCGGAGCTCACCACTCTGCCTCATGGTCCTACAAATGTTGAAGGTAGCTTCATCATTGTTCAACCGAAATTTCATCTGCCCCTTTTCCATATCAACTAAGGCTCTACCTGTAGCAAGGAATGGCCTCCCAAGAATAATAGGCACTTCAAAATCGACTTCCCAATCAAGAATAACAAAATCTGCCGGAAATATGAATAACTCCATTTTTACTAGCACATCATGGAGTATCCCTATAGGCCTTTTCACTGTTCGATCAGCCATTAGTAGCCGCATCGCAGTGGATTTTGGGTCACCCAAACCCAACTTCTTCTAAATCGAGAGGGGCATGAGATTTATGCTTGCCCCCAGATCACATAATGCTTTCGCAAAATGTAATGACCCGACTGTACAAGGAATAGTGAACGCACCCGGATCTTCTTTCTTTTGTACGAGAGATCTTGTAGCAATAGCACTACAATGCTGCAGTCTATCATCATCCTCGAAAGTGACCGATCTTTTCTTTGTAACCAGATCTTTCATAAACTTGGCATAACCGGGCATTTGTTCTAGAGCTTCTACCAAAGGGACATTGATAGAAAGCTGCTTCAGCATTGTTATAAAACGCCGATATTTACCATCCTCGGTCTTTTTCACTAATCTCTGAGGGAAGGGTGGTGGTGGTCTAGGCATGGGAATTACCTTCATAGGGACTTCTGCATCTTTTCCAGTGCTCTCTTCTGCTTCACCACTACCCTTTACCACCTTATCATCATCCTTTCTCACCTTTTCCTCATTAGACGGCATAGGTGGGTCAATGGTTTGCTTACCACCCCGAGTAGTGATTGCCATACAGTGCGCATCATTTTTTGGATTTTGGACAGTGTTGCTAGGAAGAGTGCCCGTTTGCCGTGTGTTCACTGTCGCAGATAATTGGGCCATTTGCAACTCGATCTGCTTAATCGATATTACATGTGTATCGACTTTTTGCCCAATACCTGCTAAATCAAACCTTAACTCTTCAATGTGCTCATCACTAGCATCGAACCTCCTCATCATTTTGTGCAACATATCCTCAACTCGCGCCATACTATCTCCACTATTCCTAGGAGTAACTTCACAATTTTGAGGAGGGACATAGGACCCATTCCTATCATTTCTGTTATCGTAGTTACCCCTGTTGAAGTTGTTATCGCGGTTGTAGTTTCCATCTCGGACATAATGACCCTCACGGTTATAGTTACCATAGATCCGACCTTGGTTCCCTTGACCTTGGCGCCAATTATCCTGATTTGAGCCTTGGGCGCTCGGTCGAAAAACCCCCGTCTGCTCATTTACTGCATAGGAGTCCTCTGCTTAATAGCATTCATCAGTAGGAGGTGGTGGTATAGGCAAGTAGTTAACTGCATTTATCTTTTCTGCACCCCCAGTGATATGTTTTAGTACCAACCCAAGCTCAGTTCTCATCTGAGCCATTTCTTCACGAATCTCATCTGTGGCTGGGTTGTGAGTGGACTGCACTGCGAAGGTATTTCTTCCGGTATCTGACTTCCTAGTACTCCAAGCTTTATTATTCCGGGAGATTTTCTCTAATTTTTCAGCAATCTCACCATAAGGACACTCCCCATAAGATCCACCTGCTATAGTGTCCAATACCGCTTTATTATTATCATCCTGTTCTCGATAGAAGTATTCCTTCAGTGACTCATCATCTATACGGTGATTTGGGATACTTCTCAAGAATGAGGTGAATCTATCCCAAGAACTACTAACTGACTCTCCTGGTGGTTCCACAAAGTTGTTCACTCTGTATTTGTGGTTTAGTTTCTTGGAGACCGGATAGTAGCTGCTAAGAAAACATCCCTTAGTTGGTTCCAAGTGAAAATTGAGTTGTGCGGGAGCTCAGTGAACCATATAGCAGCCTCTCCCGTCAGTGAGAGAGGAAACACTCTAAGCCCTATTACATCCAAGTACAAATCAGGCCTCCCTACACAGCTTTTACACACTGCCCTTACCTTAGCTATATGGGCATGTGGATCCTCAGAAGGTAGCCCTGAAAACAAACCTCTAGCAGTGAGCATTTGCATCAAGCTACTAGTTACCACAAAGGTGTGGCCTGGTGGTAGAGGGGCAAGACAAGTGGCCCATCGGAGTCTGCTATGTTATCATAGCCTCTGTAGTATGCTTGGGGCCGTGGAGCGGGATTTTGTCCCCTCTGTTGGTGTTCACCCGGAGCATCGGGTAACAACTGACCATGAACATCAACCGGAGCTGGGATGTTCTGGTTTGGATCATCATCATTAATTCCCAAGTTTCTATTCATGTTGCGTAGTGTACGCTCTAATTTGTGATCGTAGGGAAAAAGGGGTTCTCTTCCTCTCCGTGTATTTGGCATACAAGGAGGGTGGTTCTGCACGAATCAAAAACAATAAAACAAAGTAAAATCAAGAAAATATCAACTAAAATATAGTAATAAGTTTAAGTTAATCTAAAAGCTACTTTCCCCGGCAGCGGCGCCAAAATTTGATACGCTCAAACTTACTTCTCAAATAAGAAGTAAAGCGGTCGTGTCAAGTAATTAAACCAACTAGTGAGGTTGGGATAGTTCCCATGGAAAATAGTTTAGACTTAACTTCAATCTATTATTACTATTGTTCAGGCAATTACTTCCTTGGAAAGCATGAATGATAAAAATGGGGGTTTCTATTCCTAAACAAATGAAAATAACTAGTGAAATAAAAGGAGACAACTAACAGCTTCGAATGTTGGAGTTTAATCAATTAATCAAAGTAACTAGGGCTTACGTGTTCCCCACAGGTTCATAACTTGATAAGTCTAACTATAACAATTCTTTCCTAGTATCTTGCATGAAAAGTGATAAGTTATTTATTTCTAAATCCTTGGTCCGGCATCTAGAAAATTTCACTCCGCACCTTGGTCCGACTACGTGTGTTGCTATACTAACACTTATCTTTACCTCATATTAAGCATCGTGTTCGATATTTGACTCAGTTATTACCTCGTACCAATCAATACTAGCCTATTAGATAGTATACGCTAAATCTATATTGATAATTCTTTTCCTATTATCTACCTCCTTGGTCCGGCAAGTAGCATTAAGGCGAGTTCTAACGTTGGCCATCCGTTAAAAAGACTTCTAA
>NC_028644.1:37168588-37173140 GCF_001406875.1 Solanum pennellii
CGAAAGAATTATCAATACATGCAAGACACTATTCTAGAATTGTTACTTTAGTTAGGTTTTACCTCATTATTAGCCTATGGTTCCCACAACCCTAGTTATGGAGTTTAGTTACCCATAGTAATAATTACAATATTCAAATATGTGATGTAAGAATTCATGCAATTACTTCGATGAGAAAGAGTAAAATCCGAAAGTTCACTTGATTAATCAGCAAAAATCACCAACAATCAATTCAAAGAATCTCAAAATAATCAAGAATCTAACAATAATCAAGGGGCTAACCAAATAATCCAGAGTCTAAACTCAAAAATGAGGTTTTTCGAACTATTTATAGAAAATAAATACCTAATTAAACAAGGACTCTATTTGCTGAAAATCGGTCAAAACGTGGCTGGATCGACGGACATCGCGACGGATCGTCGTGGTCACGACGGACCGTCATGGACTCCGTCGTCCCATACTTGATGAAATTTCTTCTACTGCTCTCTTCATTACCATCGACGGCAGGGTCTCCGTTCCAAAACACTTGAACTCTTGGAATATGGGTACTGGGACTACTTCTCTGAACTTCATGACGAACCTGCAGGATGGACCATCATGGACACGACGGTCCGTCACGCTTTACGTAACCCCACACTTGGTCAGACTTCCCCATCTTCCTTCAACATCTGCACTACGCTGCCACCTACGGACCGTCACAAGCTCCGTAGGTGGTCTCTTCTGCATTTCTTCGCTCAAAAACCTCCGCATTCATCTTTAGACAGATTTCCTGCAAATGAGGAGAAACTTATATAAAAATTAGCACAAAAAGGCTTTTGGACACACTAAACTTAAGGAAAAAGTATTAATAATACCGTGAAACTACGGTATATCAGACTGCTCACTTTATTGATAGGAATTGGGTGCTTCATAAATGAATATTAATTTTTTGTCCTATCACTAGTCATAAAGGTGAGCATTTGGCTGAGTTTATTAGTAATTGTTTACTTGATTGGAAGTTGGATAACGTTTTTACTGTTACGGTTGATAATGCCTCTTCAAATGATATGGCAGTTTTAGAGTTGTCCAAAAAAGTATATATGTGAGGAACTAATATTATGGAAGGTAAGCATCTCCATGTGAGATGTATGGCTCGTATACTTAATCTAATTGTGCAAGATGGTTTGAAAGAAATTGATCTATCAAAAGGGTGAGACAAATGGTGAAACATGTTAGATGATCTTCTTTAAGGACAAGAAACTTCTTGAAATGTGTTGAAATGCAAAAGATAGAATGTGATAAGATGTTGTCTTTAGATGTGCCTACTAGGTGGAATTTCATCTATTTGATGTTAGACACAACAGAAAAGTTAGAGAAGGCTTTTGACAGGTTTGATTTTTGTGATGGTAATTTAAATTCTTTTCTTGATACTTATGTTTGTGAATATGGAAATATCACAGGTTCAATTCAATACGAAGATTGGGCTAATATGAGGAATGTCACAAAGTTTCTTGAAAAAAATTATGAGCTCATTTTGAAAGTTTCAGGTTCACAGTTTGTTACTTATAATGTTCATTTTGAAGATATATGTGAACTTGATGCTTATTTGAAATTATGTATGGCAATTGATGACTTTGATTTGAGTAAAATGGCTTCGGGAATGAAAGAAAAATTCAAAAAATATTGGGGTACTCCTAAAAAATGAACAAAATGATTTTTATTGCTTCTGTTTTGGATCCTCGCAATAAATTTGTGTATGTTAGTTTTGCTCTTGAAGAATTACTTGGGGAAGAAACGGAAAATGTAGTGAATATGAAAGTAGAGGCTTACTTGAGGGATTTGTTTGCGATATATGTAAGTATGGAAAAGGTTCAAAAAGCCAATCATCTTCATCTAACTCATCTGATTCTTCTGCTTGTGGTACTTCTCAAAATGTGTCCAAAAATTCTTTGAGAACTAAGTTGCACATGAAGAAACAAAAGCAAGATTCTGGAAGTTTAGATGTTAAATCTGAGTTGGATAAATATCTTCTTGAAGACCAAGAGCCTGAATCTGGAGATTTTGATATTTTGAGTTGGTGGAAAGTTAATTCTCCTAGATTTCCTATACTTTCACAGTTGGCTCGAGATGTATTGATTATTCCTATGTCGAGTGTGGCATCGAAATTTGCATTTACCACCGGTGATTGTATTCTAGATCCCTTTATAAGTTCATTGACTCCCGAATGTGTGCAATGTCTTATTTGTGTCCAAGATTGGCTTAGACAAGAAACCAAGTCTATTTGTGTTGAAGAAAGTTTGGAGTTTCATGAAAAAATTGAACTTGGTAAGACTTTTTATTTTTTATTTATTTTTGGAAAAAATAAAAAAATTATTGTGTTGTATCTTGTATGACATGTTTCTTTTTCTTATTTATAGAGATGGCAAATAGTGGAAGAAACTCTTCCATTATTGATCTATGATTGACTTGCAAGTGGTGAGTTTAATACATCATTTATTTAATCATATTATGTTTTGATCTTAAAAGTAGTCTTCTAACATTTGATTTTATCTTAAAACTTTAAAAGGTCCAAGAGTCAAGAAATGAAGAAATAATTTTGTTGGCACGTGACACTTGAAAGTTAAAAGTGGTCTCATGGAAGAAAGTCAAGAAACTCATTATTGTTGTTTGTTATTGTTGACATTTGAATTGAAAGTAATCTCATGGAAGAAGACAAGAAGTTTAAAATACATTGTTTGTTGCTCATTATTGTTTATTATGAGCTCATGAAAGACTTTATTGTTACTTGTTAGATTGTTATTATGTTGTATTTGTGAAGACATTAACTACAAATCTACAATGCAATTTTTATTTTAATGTCATTGTTAATTAAAAATTATTTTTTAGTGACATTGTGAATTTAAATTTTGTGGTGTTAATGCCTAATGACATATTGATATTTGGTAGTAAATTAGTAATGCACTTCTTTGATGTATTGTCTATTTTACTTTTTAGCCCATTAAGTTGAAAAATCAAACAAAAATTGTAAAGTTTAAAATTTTAAAAAGCCCACTAAGCAGGCCTATTAAAAAACCGAAATAAAAAATCGAACCGTATTAATAAAAACTGAACAGAAACAACAAAAATTGAATCGAACCAAAATATTTCAGTTCGGTATTCGGTACACATTTTACAAGAACCAAAAATTGAAAAAACCAAAAAAAAAAATGAAACCGAACCGAAATATCGAATGTCCACCCCTAGCATGAGTAGTCATTTTTTCATCAAAATTTGTTGTTCAAGATGCATTAATATCTACAAGGCGTGATTTGAATTTTCATATTCAATGTATACAAAAATATGCTTTTCGTTTGGAACTTTAGAATTTTGTTCTTTATTCTTGATTCGTGTATCTTTTTCACAAAATGATGATATATGACAAGAATTACTGAGCGGGTAAATTTTAAATTCTATTTTGGCCAACCAACTTTTTCAACCAAATTGATCATAGTTTTGAAATTCGAAAAAAAAAGCTCTGATTGATATGAAATTTTATAGATTCATAAAAACGACCTAGTAAGAATTTTTTTTTTTTGGATCGTTAAATGATTTTTTGTCCATAATTGATTAAATAGTAGTGAAGAATTAGTTTTATGTTCAGGCTTAGACCTTTCTCCCTAACGGATGAAATTGATACAAGTCACTATGTATTTAATTTTCTAGTTTTAATAATCTATGTTAACTCTCCTAAACAGAGTAATATAAGATTGGATCAACGCAGCTAGAGGATTTTCACTTGACTTAAAACTAACAGTAGATTCTCCAACTGAGTTAGGTCTGTATAAGTTTATGGAGTGAATAATCGGTCATTGTACATGTGTATTGCATGAATAGTTCTCCAATCCCAATAATTGCCTATTCAAGATGCATGAATATGTATGTATAAATGAGCCATGAATTTCGTTATTCGAGATTATTCAAAATTATGATCTATTTAATGTATTATGTCTCGTATTTTCAATAGACTTTACGCACCCACGTAATACCACTTAAGACTTTCTTTTAGAAGAGATAAGATATTAATTTAAAGAATGCTTTGTACATGTATCTTATTTAAAATAAAATATTTTCAGTTTCTAACAAGATAAGAGATGAGTATTTAATATATTTATTTGTAACTCTTCTATCATTGTGTTTGATAAATATTTTATTTGTTGTGATATATTGATGCATGATTCTTTTATTAGTACTATCTCTCATGAAGTGAATTATATTAATTTGTCTCATAAGAGAAAGTATCATATAAATTAAATGAAACTTATTGTACACTAGCGTCTAAGTTATTTATTTTGAATAGAACTTCGAGGGGGGTGGACATAACAGTTCATTGAAAGTGAATTCACTACCAACATGTGAGTTCTGTTTAGAAGAAAAAATAACTAAGAGACTTTTCCTCTTAAAAAGGAAAAAGTGGTAGTGATAAGTTAGAATTATTCTATCCTGATTTGTGAGGTAAATGGACATTTGGGCAAGAGGCGACTTTGAGTATTCTAAGATTTTTACAAATGGTTGCTCATGATATATATATATATAT
>NC_028644.1:37173525-37185153 GCF_001406875.1 Solanum pennellii
TATATATATATATATATTGATGTTTTGGTTGTTTGAATATCTTGATAAACTGATCAAAATATTTAAGACACATTAAAGTATCATCATGAAAAATATATAAAGTCACTAAAATCTTTAGTAACGTAAACCTCTCTGCGGAGCTCATAAGTCACTTATCTTATAGAATAGTTGTCTTTCAATTGTCTACACTAGACACTCTATAATAGATTGGTGTAGAAGAGAAAAGTAGACACTTAAGAAGATGAAAAGATTAATTATTGACTTATTTGCAATTATTTTGATTCTTTTGAAATAAGTTCTAATAAATACATATCACATTTCTCAATATAATTTCTTTTAAATAAGTACATTGAACAACTATAGAGTAGTTCGATTTAACGTAAGTCTAATATGTGACATGTTCAGATATAGAATTGTCCAGGAAATGTGTTGAGTGAGAGAATTAGAAATTGAAATTAAGAACGAAATGTGTGTGCTAATTGAATATCCTGGGGAATGTAAGAAGGTCTATTATAGGAAATTGGAATTAAGAACGGAATATGTGTGTTAATTGGATATACTAAAGAATGAAAGAAGGTTTATTATAGTGTCCTAAAGAAAATAAGGCACTTGTTAACATAATTGTCTAATTTCTAGAAAAGGTTAAGTTTAGTATGTTCCTAGAAGTAAATTAGTTTTACGGAAATTGAACAAAGAAATAACAAATACGTCAATTGTAAATTCATATGCTCAAGAGCATCTAATGGTTATGTCAGAATTGACATTCTATTGCATTTAAGTATTGAGAGAAATGTTACTAGACATAAGAAAATTACTATCTCAAGTAATGGGACTGATGTTGAGCAAATTAAAAAGAACACTTTATGAAAGTTGTTAATATTTCAATATCAAAAGATTTTGAAGAAAATATTAAAATTTGAAGAACATGAAAGTGTGATTATAATAGTAGTACTTAGTCGTAGTGGGAGAATCAAAACGAAGATTGATTTGTTTTGTATGCTTGAGAGTACTTCTATGATAGAGCTCCTGAAAAGAAGTACACTCTTGGAGGGTTTTATGATAAGGTCTCTCAAGATATAGCACAAAATTAATTTGTTACAACAAAGCACTACTAGACAAAATTGCATGAGAAAATAGCTTGGTAAATTTTTTTCGATAAGAAGTAAAGGAATGTCTGTGAAAGTTGTAAATGCATAGTTAAGAGTCTAAGTGCGAGATGTTAGGGTATATACTATTAATCATGTGTTTAGACATATTATTCTAACAATTTTTAAGATTAAATATCTAAGTGGGAGAATGTTAGGGTATATACTATTAATCATGTGTTTAGACATATTATTATATTTATGCTGTCTATTTACTTATATATAGATGATTTAGTGTGTAGAGTTTTAGTGTAAACGCAGATGACTAAATCATCGGTTCTTATAAGTATAAGCTTTTGGTTAACAATCTAGGATGGAAGTTGGACATGCCATCGGGTGTGATTGTAGCACAAGATTATATATACTTTATCCTGATTATGGGAATGGTACATTTTCAACTTCTTGTGCTAGTACATTTTGTATGTATTGAACAGGACCGAGTAGATATGGTTGTTTTAGACTGACTGATAAGAACATATTCTCTAAACTATCAAATGTACTTATATTCTTAATCCTGATATAACTATTATTATCTGTATATATTAATTATTATTTTGATATATTAAAAAGTGAGATTCTGAGATGGGTCAATATGTCTGGAATGTTGGATGATAATAATATATATTGGTAAAATAATAAGTTAGTGGATAGAATTCATGTCTCGTTATAGAGATTGATTGGTATGCCTTTTTGAGAAACTTATATGTTTTCATCGTGTCAAATCTTGAAAGTGGATTTATGAAATCCGACACATGCAATAAGTTAAGTAGTGCTATAAAGAGAATTAATCATTAAGTTAAATCTGTCAGTAATTTAATTTATTGATTAGTATTTGAAATCTTAACATGGGGAATTACATAAGTGTTTAGTGGGGAATTACGAAATAGATGATTGCAATTATTAATTTCTAGTGGAAAGATTTGTAATTTATTATGGTAAGAATAATTCAAATAATCAATTGGAATTATTTCCATGATAGGAAGCCTCGCTAATTAATTTTGTGGTCCCAATGGTGCCGTTATTTAACTATAACTCAGAATTCTATTTCTATGTAAAATGAATAATAATATAGTTTTTTCTAGTCCTTTTTGGATTAGGAAGAAATCTCTATGAGTAGGGATTCTCCTAACTTAGAAAAAGATGATTAGTTTTCTATTGGATACTTGTCCATCCAAGTATTAAGAGAGTTCGAATGTGACTTGGTATCACTGTATAAAAGCGTAGCTACCTTGTAGATTCGCATGAAGATTTTCATATCTTGGAGATTCGCTTGAAGGTATTCTCCCACGCTTCAAGAGGTAATTCTTAATTTAAATTTCAGTATATTTATGTGTTCTAGCATATTATATGTATTCTAGCATAAAGGATATTAGTTATATATTATTCATGTAAGCAGTATAGATCTTGATATGCTTTTGCTGTGCATATGTTTTCCAAACATTTCATAATCACAATAAACACAATACCAATATACTAACCACAATCAAACTCTCTATCTTCTCTAATAGTTCTTTCAATGGCCGAAAATTAAAACGTTTCAATTTTTAATTTCGTATGGCAGAGGATGAAATCCAATAGGTAATTATCATGAAAATTTATCTTTGAAACAAATTATTTTGGTTTAAAACGATTTTGAGTATTAATTTCTTATTTTGTTTCAAAACTGTTTGTTTTTCTTTCACCTTCCGGAATTATTGAAATTATTTGTTTAATTGATTAAATAATTCGTTTATTATTACTCCTTTGAGATTAGTCCACGTTGTTTCAATGAGAAAAAAATATTTTGTAATTTTCTGCTTGGTGATAGTTTCATTCTTCAATTTCCTGATGATGTTGGTTTCTGCTTGGTGATAATTCAATTAAAATTATAGTGTTTCTTAATAGATAAATTAATTTTCTTTGAGCATAAGATTTTTGCCTAAATAAATTATTTTGATTTATTAGCTTTATATTTTTAACTATACGTTACATAATTAGTTTTAGTCAGATTATACTAAAAATTGATAATAATTAATTAGATTATGGTACTATGCACCATCGGATTGTAACATATAATCATATTCAATTTTGTCAGTCTTAATAAATCAATGTTTATATATATAGTTAGTTATAAGTTGGTGTTCGACTTTCATTATAAGAATAATGAAGTGGACATCAATTTTTAACCATATTATGCACCATTTAGTATATAATTTTTTTTGTGATGTAATAAAAATATGCTTGTATATTTCAAATATGATTGTTATAACAATTGTTTAGCAGGTTCTTTAAAAAAAATTGAAATGTATTGTAAGAAGGTATGTGGATTTCAAGATCAAAGGAGTGATATGTAACATATTTACGATTTTTAAAAAAAAATCAAATACCAAAACTTGTACCAAATATCCATATGAGGATTAGCATTGTTGAGTTAATTTTTCATTTTATAACACTGATTTTCATAATCTAATTGAAATGTTATTAGCGGATTTGAGTTTTATTCATTGTTTATTTAAAAAAAATTTCAAAATCATATTTAATCATATGATGTAATTAGTTCGATTATTTATGTTGGTATTCCAAAATGTCATTTGACAAAAAAAAAATGGCACGAACATTAACTAAATTGGTATATTATATGGGGTAGAATTCAATAATTGTTGGTATATTATTTGGTACAAATGTTAGTATTATATATCGTACAATTCTGATATGGGGTAGAATTCAATATTTTTTTTGTATATTATATGGTATAACTGTTAGTATTTATATGGTACAATTTTGATATGGGGTAGAATTCAATAATTGTTGGTATTTCATATGGTACAAATTTTAGTATTATTATATGGTACTATTTTGATATTATAAATTTTTAATGATGTTCGTAAATAGTGTCATATAGTTTTAGGGTAATTTCAAGCTCTCAAGTTTGTACCAATATTAATTTTAAAAGATAATATTATCAAAATAATAATTTTTGTTATTATTATAAACTGACAATAATGATAAAAAAATATCAACAAGTTCAATTTATTAAATGGTGCAAATGTTGCTATAATATTTGTATTGATATAATTTTTTAATATTTTAGATGATACAATGTAGGTATAATTTTGATATTTTAGATGATTAAATATTGGTATGACTTGGTGTTTTAGATGATACAATATTGATATATTATATGATACATATATTTAGTTTACACAAAATTAATATATTATATGGTATATATTGAGGTATAATATAATATTAAATTTTATTTAAGACTTTGACACCAAAGTTTTTTGTAAAAAGAAAAAAGATACCAAATTGTATGGAAATCTATATAATATGTACGTTTTTAATTACCTTATTAAACTTTCTAAACTCAAATGGTTTTCTAAGTCATGCCATAAAAATTGTCAAAAAATAATGTAAATAAATTTTAGACAATAAAATAAATCTAAATATTTGTACAAAAGAATTTCAAAGAGGTGAGAGAAGACTACAATTAATAAATAGTATAATTACGGATGGAAAGTCAAAAAGTAAATAATAATTATCAATTTCTTAAATTTAACACATAGCCCCCAAAAATAGGAAATAATTGATACTAAAATATAAAAAAAATCAAAAATTCAATATATGAGCCAAAAAATAAAATAAAAGTGTATAAATTATTATTTAAAAAGTCAAAAAGTAAACAACAATTATTAATACCATAAATTTAGAACATAATCGCCCAAAGTAGGAACTAAATCGTATACTAAATATACAAAAAATAAAAAAAATGAAAATTGAACAAAACGATAAAATTACGATTGAAAAACCAAAAGGTAAACAATAGTTATCAATCCCATAAATTTAGCACATAACCATCCAAAAAAGGAAATAAATCGAATATTAAAATATATATATACTTTTAAAATAAAAAAATTATATACGTTTGTCATGTTTGTGATTAAAAACTTAATTTTGTAAATAAAAAAGAATATATATATATATTGTTAATTAAGGTCTTAAAGGGTATAATTCTTCTTACTTTTTCCTTAAAAATCACAAGATAACTTTCTTTGGTCGTTGGGCCCATCTTCCACTTGTCCTAAATAAACAACCCAATAATAATTAAAAGTGAAAATTAATAAACTAATAAAAGACTCTAACATAATTATTAAAAATATCTATAATTAAAATATTAAAATATCAATATTTTAAAAAATATTGTGTATCTTCTACTTTACCTCACATTAATTATATTTTTCCAACTGATTCTCTCTCATGTTTTAAAAAAAAAAAGTATTCTCTCTCTCATGGATTTTTCTCCTTGAATTCTTCTTTATCTTTCTACTTTCGTTTTTCTCTCTTTCGTTCTTTTCGTTCTTTTTTAAAAATTGAAAAATATATTTCTAAAAATATTCATAATAATCCCTTAAATTATTTTCTTATATTTTCTTAAAAAAATAAATAATTATTCATTTTCTTACTGAAAGACCTTTGAAATATTTTTACTTAATTATTAGGCTTATAATATTTTCGCCCCTAAAAATATCTTTAAGTCTTAAGTTGTTTATTTCCTCAAATTAATTAGTATGCTTATTTTCTTAAAATAATTAGCAAAATATTTTGATTTCCGGATAACTGTGAGTTGACGGATGTTTTAAGTACCTTTCAAACCTTCTAAAATATTAATGTGAACTCCGGACCCTTTAATGTTTTAATGAGTTTTTTTGTTTTAATCTTTTGAAAATTTATTTTTTTGTTAATTTTTTCTTAAAAAAGAATTTGTGATTCTAAATACATTTTTTGTAAATATAAAACAATAAACATTTCATTTTACTAACATTTATTTATTTAAAGGAAAAAAACTTAACAATACAAAATAAGCATCTAAATGACAGCTATAAAACAGTAATTTTTGTTTCACCAACATAACAATAGTTTTTTTTTTCAAAACAATGAGATTATTTTTGTAAAAAATCTAAACAAATAATTAAGAAAATGAGAAAATAAATGGAGCATTACAGCCTAAGATTTTTAATAATTCCTTACAAATCAGTTATTACTTCTCTCTCCAAGTTCTAATTAAAATCAAACTCTTCTCTTTCATAAATCTAATCAAAATCAAATTCTATACCTCTACCATTTTGAAAGTTTGTTCAATGAAAAATATGAATATATTTTTTTCAATTTTAATTCAGTAGAAGGAATAAAACAAATATTCACCATATACTTAGAATATAATTTTGATAGTTTAGTTGATACAATGTTGATATAATTATGATATTTTTTATGATTAAATATTGGTATATAGGTGTTTTATTGTATATACTGAGGTATATTATAATATTAACATTTTATTTAAGACTTGATATTAAAGTTGTACGAATATCTATGTAATATGTAAGTTTTCAATTATTTTGTTAAACTTTCTAAATTTAAATGGTTTTTAAGTCATACCTTAAAAATTTGTTAAAAAATAACGTAAATAAATTTTAGACTATATATATATATATGAAAATAGTTTTAAAGAGGTGAGAGAAGACTAATAAATAGTATAATTATGGATGGAAAGTCAAAAAGTAAATAAGAATTATCAATTTCATAAATTTAGCACATAACCCCACATAAATAGAAAATAATTGATACAAAAATATACAAAAAATAAATAAATCAAAAATTCAACATATGGGCCAAAAAACAATATAAAAGTGTACAATCATGATTGAAAATCCAAAAAGTAAACAACAATTATCAATTAGCATAAATTTAGCACATAATCCCCCAAAATAGGAAATAAATCGTATACTAAAATATACAAGAAAAATTAAAAAATTCAAGATATTCATAAAATATATTTTAAAAAACAGTAAAATTATGGTTGAAAAATCAAAAGGTAAACAATAATTATCAATCCCATAAATTTAGCACATAACCCCCAAAAAAGAAAATAAATTGAATATTAAAATATATATTTTTTATAATAAAAATTTAAATATTCTGTCATGTTTGTAATTAAAAACTGTTCTGTAAATAAAAAGGAGTATGTACATATATTGTCAATTAAGGTCTTAAAAGGGTATAATTCTTGTAATGTTTTCCTTAAAAAATCACATAAAAGATGAATTTCTTTGGGATTTGGGTCCGTCTTCTACCTGTCATAAACTGACAACACAATAATAAATAAAAGGGGAAATCAGTAAACTAGTAAAAATTCTATCGTAATTATTAAAGCGATTTATAATTTAAAATATTAGTAAACATATAAAATTATCAATATTTTAAAAAATATTGTGTATACTAATTTACTTCTTATTTCACCTCACCTTAATTATATTTATCCAACTCATTATCTCTCATATATTTTCAAAAAAATAAAAGTATTTTCTCTTTCACTGATTTCCCTCTTTAATTTTTCTTTATCTTTCTCTCTTTTATTCTTTTCAAATTTTTTTTTAGAAATATTGAAAAATATATCTGTAAAGATATTCACAACAATTTCTTGAATCATTTACTATATTTCTCTAAAAAATTGAATAAGTGATTATTTTCTTACTGAAAGTCCTTTGAAATTTTTACTTAATTATTAGCCTTTTAATATATTTTCCCCCTAAAAATATATTTTAGTCTTAAATTGTTTATTTTTTCAAATTAATTAGTATGTTTATTTTTTTAAAATAAAATAATTAGTCAAATATTTTAATTATCAGATAACTGTGACTTGGCAGATGTTTTAAGTGCCTTTAAAATCTTGCTAAAATACCTTTAATGTTTTAATTAGATTTTTTTTAATCTTTTGAAAATTAGTTTTCTTAATTTTTCTTTAAAAAATAATTAGTGATTCTAATATACGTTTTTTATAAAACGATAAACATTCATTTTACTAACATTTATTTATTTAAATGAAACAAATTTAACTACAAATAAGCATCTAAATAACAGCTATGTAACAGTTAAAAAATGTTTCACCAACATAACAATAGCTTTTTTAAAAAACAACGAAAACATTTTTAAAAAAAATCTGAACAATAAAATAAATAATTAAAAAATGCAAAAATGAATAGAGCATTACAGCCCACGATTTATTTTTTATAATTCCTTAATTTGTTTTATCTCTCTCTCTCTTATTTACAAACCATAAATATCTTTAATGTAGTTACTACTTGTCTATTATAATTCTAATCAAAATCTAACTCTTTTCTCTCATAAATCTAATCAAAATTAAATTCTATACCTCCACTATTCTGAAAGTGCGTTCAATAAAAATTATGAATATTTTTTCAATTTTAATTCAATACAACGGGAGATGGAATGAAACATGTATTCACCATAATAATTGTTGCGTTTATGATTGTTCTAAATATATTTACTGATTTTATTGATTGTTCTTTTTATAAGCTTATAGTGCTTTAGCTTATTGGTTGGTGTTATTTATGGTGCTTATTCTATAAAGCAGTTTTTTTTTTTTTTGTGTCTACGAAAAAGAAAACTACCAACAAATATAAAATAAGATTTTATAAATTTTGTTATATGACAGTGATTAGTTTGTTAATTGGTATTAATTTGGTTAGTTTGTGCTGCAAATGATGATGCATATCATTATGAAGTGTACATATTTTTTACCGAATTGGTGTACAGTCCAAAATACACCATAATAACCATAAAGTATGCCAGAATTTATACCAACTCTCCAAACTACACCATAATAACCATAAACTATACCAATTTTGCATAGCATCTAAACCAATAAATTTATTCTAGCATTGTTTGGTTAGTTTGTGGTTCAAATTATGATGAATATCAACGTACACAAATATCAATTTGTAACAAATATTAAACCGTAGCATAATAACATACACCATAGTAGTTATAATACACAAATATAAGTTTGAATTTTTTTAATGTATACTCATTGATTTTATTGATTTAAATTTCTAAAAAGTATACATATATATTGTTACAGTTTTAGTGATTGTATTCTTTATATAGGATCTGTAAAATATAAACTATATTGTTCTCAAATGTTTTGCACCATACATATAATTATAATATTGGTTAATTAGTGGTTTATGTAATGATGTAGTCGATTTTTCGTTGAATTGGTATAATTAAAAATTATTATGGTGTATAAACTTTTGTTATAGAATAGTGGTTAGTTTGTTTAC
This sequence comes from Solanum pennellii, assembly GCF_001406875.1. Taxonomy (NCBI): domain Eukaryota; kingdom Viridiplantae; phylum Streptophyta; class Magnoliopsida; order Solanales; family Solanaceae; genus Solanum; species Solanum pennellii. Next base: position 37,182,791 of record NC_028644.1, read on the forward strand.
TGGTATTGTATGATTAGGTTGTGGTGCAAATTATGATGTATATAGTGTACACAAATATAAAATTGTACCAAATATTAAATCATAACACACATCATAATAGTTATAATTTATAAATTGTACCAGATATTTATAAATTATATCAAATATTAAATCATAACATATACCATAATACTTAATTAGGATGTACACAATTTTTTGACCATTTCACACAACAGAAAATGTAACTTATACCAAATATCAAATCACTTTTGCATATCATTTACATCGGTAAATTAATTTTAGCATTGTATATCATAAAATATACCACTATAATATACACATATAAATTTGGATTGCAAACCTGTAATATTATCTATCGTGGTATTTATTTGTAACTATTTGTGAATATCTGACGCTAAGTGTATTTCAAGATTGAAGGAGTTATATATGATGCAACCACAAAGTATGATGGCTTAATTAAGACTATTGCCCTCAAATTAGAAGTCAACACAATAATATTTGAGTTGGTGATCAAATATTTAGTGAGTGATCGATGTCCCTCGCTGAACATTCATAATGATATGGGGGTACAAGTCTATTTAGATCAGAAAAGTAAATTTAAATTTCTTTTCAAAATATCAATTATGTGTAACATCTGAAAATAGAACTATGAAAACCATTGAATATCAAATTGATACCCAAAACAATTACCAGACGCATATGCAAACAAATTCAAGGCAAACATTTGTAATGTCAAATGCAATATGTTTGAGGTATGAATCACATTGTAGATGGTTATAATGTAGAAATCGAAGCAACTGAAATAATCAATGACCCTCAGAATTATTTTATGGTGGATTGTCAAATTTACGCTGATAAGCATGTACAATCTGCTATGATGCAGTGGTACGCACTTTTGAGGGAATTTTGTTTCACTGTTGTTAGATCAAGTACTACCAAGTAAGATTTATTAACAATAGTTATATTTGTTCATTTGATTTTATATAAAAATTTTGTATTATTGACAATAACCTTCATAGACAATTATTATCTAAATGTCCTACAGATGGTTGTTTATGAATTCTTAAATCGTCATTTTTAAATAAATCTAAATTATACAAATTTAAAAAATTCTGCTACATGTACGTGTCCAGAGGAGGATAGGCTTTGTTCAAAGAGACAGTCTACTACATGTGTTTTTGGTACAATGTTAGAGAAAAAGTATGATGATACAAAAATCATTTACACACCAAAAGACATACAAACAAAGATGAAAAAGGCACATGAAATTTCATTGACATACGTACTATTATTCTTACAATAACTTGTATTTATAAAGTTAATAAACAGAAACAGAAACAGAAATAAGATGAAGTAGAAAATAATATAGAATACAAGAATTAATCCGAGTCCACAGAAACTACTGTGTGTCCTTAAGAAATTTAATCCCCTCACTGTACCCAAGGTTATGGATTAATTTCTCCCAAGATAAAACGGATTAAACCTGTTAAAGAAATAGCGGTACCTCAAACTTCTTTAACTTCAACGAACTTAAGAACAACAACAAGTCACACAGACTCAGTCGATCGACACTTTGATTTTATTTGAGAGAAAAATAAATGCAGAGAAAGAAAAAATTTTCAGTGATTAAAAAATCAAAAATTGACTTTCTTTTATAGCCATTTTCAGCAAGGAACATGTCTGTTCAGTGAAATCCTTTTCAGACCCATTTTATCCAGAAAGTTGTGTCTTTTGGAAAAAATAACAACTTTTCAAAAAACTGTGTCTGTTAGGAAAATAACTACTTTTTGGAAAGTAACGACTTTTCGAAAAGTAACGACTTTTCGGAAGGAGTAACAACTTTTCGGAATGTTACTGTTACCTGCAAATTTATAAGAAATGACTTTTCATTTGCACTTTGCAAATGACTTTTCATTTTCCCTCCAAAGTAGTTCCCTCACTTTTCATATTCTCTCTTTTCTTTTCCCATTCACACTTGCTAAAACCCAACAATCCCCCACATGAATGGGGAAGGCTATTGTTAAAACATATGCATGAAAAAACGTGTGTGTCTTGTAGGTAAAGGTTAATCGCATCTGGATAAGTAGGTTTCCCTTTAAACTTTCCGTAGTGAACATATATCGGATATACTCGGTCAATCGGTAGATTTGATATCTTTGAACCGTCGAGCTTTGGTGTATACCTAGACAACATATGTCACACAATCAACCCTTGAACTGTTCTTAGTTCTCATTGTTTTGTTCGTTTCAGCCATGAACACATCTTGGATAGTAAGTGCTTAAAGAACTGGCCTTACCGGATTCTCCTTGAAGCGGCTTACACTTCACACTTACATAGGTGATTTCTAAATGTGTTATCCCATA
>NC_028644.1:37189247-37226250 GCF_001406875.1 Solanum pennellii
GACTCCAGAAAACTTTGCAGGTTTCTCAGCCGGCGCTAAGGCAGCATTTGAACGATTATGTGCAACCGATGTTGTCGCAGCACTTGCTATTCCAGCATTTGTTTGACTTGAATTAGTCATTTTTTTCTGTCACAAATGGTTGATAAGTTAAGTATTTGAAATACTAACAGTAAAGAACAAATCTTTACACAAACTATTTCTTATTTAATGATAAAGTTTTTATGTTCTTTTAATCGTTAATCGAATGAATTTTAAAAATTCAAGCAGATTAGAAAACCATAAAGGTTTTAATCTCCAGAAACCTCAAATACAGAAACTGTTAAATTTCTTAAGACTGTTATACTTATAGTAACCTATATTTATAAGGTTAATAAACAGAAACACAAATAAGATGAAGCAGAAAATACATAAAATACAAGAAGTAATCCGAGTCCACAGAAACTACTGTGTGTCCTTAAGAAATTTAATCCCCTCACTGTAACCAAGGTTATGGATTAATTTCTCCCAAGATAAAACGGATTAAACCTGTTAAAGGAATAGCGGTACCTCAAATTTCTTTAACTTCAGCGAACTTCAGAACAGTAGCAAGTCGTACAGACTTAGTCGATTGACACTTTGATTTTATTTGAGAGAAAAATGAACGCAGACAAGGAAAAAATTTTCAGTATTTGAAAAATCGAAAATTGACTTCCTTTTATAGCCATTTTCAGCAAGGAACGTGTCTGTTCAGTGAAATCTGTTCAGACCCATTTTATCCAGAAAGTTGTATCTTTTGGAAAAAATAACAATTTTTCAAAAAATTGTGTCTGTTAGGAAAATAACGACCTTTTGGAAAGTAACGACTTTACGGAAAGAGTAACAACTTTTCGGAATGTTACCGTTACTCGCAAATTTATAAGAGATAATATTAACATGATTTATTTGATTTAACAAAAACTGATTAAATAAATTTTGTCCAAAGAAGCCGAAGCCGAGGCCGAGCGAGCGACGACGACGAAGGCGCGAGGGGGCATATTCTTCTTAGCTCTTTAAGAAGTAATGGAAGTGTTCCCTTATATAAGGACAACAATTTCCCTTTCTTTTGCCGATATGGGAGAAATGACTTTTCATTTGCACTTTGCAAATGACTTTTCATTTTCCCTCCAAAGTATTTCCCTCACTTTTCATATTCTCTCTTTTCTTTTCCCATTCACACTTGCTAAAACCCAACACATACTAGTTTGGAGAGGTAAGCAGAGAGCTTTCAAGCTTCTGAGAGGTGACCCTGCAGAATCATATAAATTTTTTTTTTGATATATTTGTATATCTTTGTAACAACATATCCAGGCATAATTGTTAACTTTAAATAGACGAAGAAAATCATTTTTATATCATTTTTTACTGCACTAGATGCCAACATCAGAGGATGGGAGTATTGTCGGACGATAGTGATGATTGATAGCACACATTTGAAATCATCTTATGAAGGTACCATATTGACAGCCAGCTAGCTAGTACATTGAATTCGGAAGGTATGTACTAACTATTATTTAATCTATAGTGTGTTATGTCTTGTGGTAATTATTAATTATATTTGTAGGTAGTATTTTACCACTTGCATGCAGTATTGTTGATTGAGAAAATGGTAAATCATAGTCATGATCCTTTGAGTGTTTTAAGAATGTATTTAATGATAGAGAAAATATGTGCTTTGTTTCGGACTGAAATAAAGTATATGAAAAGCAGTTGCCAGAATCTACACATTATGCATGTATTTATCATCTGTGAATCAATACACTGAAAAAAACACAGAAAGATATCGAAGAGGTGAGAAAATTATTTCTCAGTATGGCAAAAGCATACACTGTACAAGAGTTCGAAGAATGTATGGGATGACTGAACGAAATAAGTCCAAATCAGTGTGCATACTTGATCAAGGGTGATTTCAAGAAATGATCGAAATGTCATGCAACAATAAAGAGGACATGGATACTAACTCGCAGAGTCCATAAACGAAGTGATTAAAGCCACAAGAAAACTGCCAGCGATGACATTGTTTGAATATATGCGTAAAACAATTCAAACTTAGAACGAGAAACATAATGAAGAGGGGACTAAAACAACTATAACCACAAAATACAACACATTATTGAAGGATAAAACTTTGTCAAAGCATATGACAGTTAGTATGCATTATTTTGTTTATGTAATTGGTGATGTTTTAGTATATACACTAACCATATAATTTAATAAAGGTACGTGCGTCAACATAATTTTTCTTACAGTTACCCATGGTGCTAAAGATTAGTGTTTGTCTACACACTAAACGTGTAGTTGTGGCAGATTTCAACACGAAAAAATTTCATGTAGTCATGATATTGTTGTTATAAGATATATAAATAAGCATGCTCACGACTCCTGCTCGTCATATTACAACAATAAAATTTTAAGAAGCTTATGCAATATTGATTGAGCCTTTGCCTTGCGAAAGCAACTGGAAAATTTCATCGCATATGTTGGAAGATATAGTTTTACCACCGGATATAAGGAAGCTATCAGGGAGACCACCAAGCTACATTCGTAAAAAAAGGATTCAACAAAGTTAAATTCAGGAGATCTAAAGTGACTTGTAATAGATGTGGTACAGAGGGTCAAAAAGACTTGTCACAAATATCCTCAAGAGAACTAAGTTTGTATAACGACCCTAAAAATGAACTAGGATGGACTAGAGCTTCACTTGTGTTTTTATGAGTTAATAACTTGTTAAAATAATTAAGAATAACTTTTGAAGTTAGTTTTAAAGATTTTTGAAGTCAAACGTCAAGGGACGATCATGACGTTCAAAAACTAATCTTTTACGTGTTGGTGTGTCTTAGTATGTTGTGCATATTTTATGTGTTGTTTGGAGAATAAAATCAGCGGGGATGACCCTAACACCTAGAGGGACATGTTTAGGTTCAAAGCGTTCGAGCACGACTCCCCAAGGACTAACCTAAGGGTCCTTGAGGAGGACCCAGACATTGGCCAAATAAGTTGCCCAAGGCAGTAAGTTTTGTTCATGGAAGAAACCAATCCGCATCGCGGACTTGGTTCATCAAGGGCCGAAATATTTGGTCCATGTAGCGGACTCTACAGTCCCAAAATTTATTTTAAAAATCATCAGGGAACAGCTCTACCATGTGGACTTATTTCCCGACGATAATTCCAAAAATGAAAGTTAAGTTTGACTTGTTTAAAAGGGTACAATTAATGTAAGGGTGCTTAGGGTATTCCGGAAATGGTTTCATGTCGTTCCACTCAACCTATACCCTTAAAGTTCTTCTCTCCCAAAAGTTCTCTCGAACTCCATGGAAGCTTGAGGTCAAATGGAGCTTAGGCTATGGATTCCAATGAATTTCTTCTCCAATTCTCTTGAGTTTTCATCTAATAAGGTAAGATATTTATTTATCTAAGGTTAGCTATCACCTTAGATCCAACTTCAAATTTATTTCAAAGATTTCAAAGTTTATGAAAAAGTCCAATTTTTACTCTAACTCAAGGGTTCTTGCATGGAACAATTTCAAATATTTAGATATGATGTTATTGATGTATAATTTATGTTTTTCAATGAAAATCTTCATGAACCCTTGATCTTCTCAAATCTCTAAATTTGTCTCTAAAGTGGGTCTATTGCTTATGACCTAACAACGACAGAATTGAGTTTAGATTATATTGTAATGTTGATTTCTATGATGAATTGTTCTATTATATTGTGAATTGTTGGAGATGTTAAGAAATGGTGATCTTGGCTATTGGAAAAAGGTAAGTTGACCTAATTCTCTTAGTTAATTTTAACTGATATAAAATTGCTATTGATTGGTATGGTGCACTTATGGTGGCGGTGCTTATATGTTTAATATAATGATGATCATGGCCTTGTCGGCATTATTATGTGAATCGTAGTACTATCATGTTAGGGTTCATGTAAAGATATTTATGTGAAGTAATGTGATCATGAAGAGGATGTTATGGCTTATATGAATATGTAAAGTGAAGGATGATGTGATATATGTGTGATCTTTTATAATGTGAAAAGAATATAGTAAAGTTCTCATGTGATGTCTATATGATCTTGTATAAGCGTTAACGTTATGAATCTTTTCTAATTGATGATATATGATCATGGAGGACTAAGAAAAAGTCTTATATGATAATGTTGTATCTTGTGTAGTAGACTTAATGTCCCTACTTGGTACTTGAATGATATGGAATATGTGATATGATGAATGTTTGTGTCTTGATTTGGTAGACCTAAGTCCTTCTTGGTACATGAAAGTTATGTGAATATGTAATCTCTTGACTTGGTAGGCTTAGGCACCCTTGTCATGTACGTGTATAAATGAATGATGAATGAAAGATCAATAAATCTAAGATGGTGCCCTTCTAAGGATGAATAATATGGGATCTTGAATATGAAAAGAAGGTCAAATATGTGTAACCTTGAATATGAAAAGAAGGTTAACATTGAAGCCCTGAAGTGCAAAGACCCTAATGGTTCCTTCTTGAGCGGAACGATGGACTTACAAATAGGTTGGCTGGAACGACATGAAACCATCTCTAAGAAAGTCATAAGAGCTATCTTAATAGACCTTGAGTGGCAGCCCTAGTGGACCCATTCTTGGTAGTAGTATTGTGAGTTGGTAGAAATAAGAATGGTACCTTCTCAAATACATTCATGTGAATGGACTTACTCTATATGAAACAAGGTAAAGCACCGAGTGGATATGCTTGTGGTAGTAGCTCTACTTGAGTATGAGACTAGAGTACAAAGAATCCCTTAATATCCCATAACCATGTGCCAATATGAGATTAGTCCTAGTTCTACCTTTGGCAAGTAGAACACGTTCCACGGTGTGGGGTCCTTCTGACACCGAATTCCATACCTAGCTAGTATAGTCTATGTCGGCCAATGCCTATTCTCATCATATGGGATGTACGCTCTAGTTATTGGATAAGTTCTACAACATGTGGGTACTGGAATGGGAGGCTATCTATACATTGCACGAGTAGGCTTTGAAGATTCTAGGTGAGCTCCCTAGGTCTTTGCAAGACCATTATGTAAAGTCCTATAAATGTATGATTGTCTCTCAAAATGGTTTTAAATGAATATTGTTCTCTTAATGAAGTATGTTGACTAGAAAGTGTCTTTTCTAGGGTAGCTTTGAGAATTGCTTAGGTAGGCTTGGAGAGAGTGTATGGGCGGTCTCTTCATGCTTTACTCAAGTGAGTCTTAGAGCAACCTTAGATAAATAGTCTAAATGATGTAAATGCATATTTGATGAATATGGAACTAAGTGTTATGTGATGAAGAAGAATATCTTTACTTTAGGTAGTCTTAAGGATTTCTTAGGTGTGCTTGAAAAGGTGTATGAGCGGTCTCTTCTTGTCTTACTTAAGTGAGTCTTCCAATAACCTTTGGTATAGGGTCTAAATGCTTAAATGAATTGTATGTGATTATGGTTATATCTTTTTGAACATTGATTATGTATTATTGCGATTGTTGACTTGTATGATCTCTTAGACTCTTATGAGGAAGGTTTTTATCAAAATGTTATGAAAGCAGTTTCTATACTGAATGTACCTTTTTCATGGTTTTTGTATGACTTCCATACTTAGTGCATTAATTTTGCTAACCCCTTCTTTTCCCTTTTTGACTAAAGTGAAGGGATTCGAAGTCTTGATATGTCATGGATGATGGAAAGGTTTCTAAGTATTGAAGATGAAGTTTCGGTGAGGCCTCATAGGTTTGAGGACAAGACCCACATGTTCTTTTTATGTCTTCTAGTCTTTCTTAAGTTTTGTATGGGCTTAGTCCCAATGTTGTAATCAAAAGTGTTAGATGGTTTATGAGACACATGTTGTAGAGTTAAATGTTTTTAAAGTCTTCCACTTGTTTATTAATGAAAGCATTCTTCCTGTCTAAAGAAAGTTTTAAAATCTTGCTTAGTTTTAAGTGTCGTATGCAATGAAATATTCATATGACTTGTATGAGACCTCCGAGAGGTCGAATACGCCGGTAACGGCTAAATGGGACTTTCGGATCGTTACAGTTTGTTATGGAATGGATTGGTATTTGTATATGTTTTATTAGTTACTTTTTTTCCAGAATATTATATTTGCTTGTAGAATGATGTTCCTTTTTACCATCGTCGAATTAGTCTAAATTTTTATTATTAACTAGATATGGTATAATAGATAGTGAATTTTGTGGTTCATAAATATTGATGTGTTATGTGAATGTTATGGTAGCTCATTGATAGTATTCGCTTTATCAAATTAATATTATGTTCCCAGTTTGATATATTTAATGATAGTGTTGTTTGTTATGCTTTATATGGTGTACTTTATGTGGTTCTATATCTCATAAATATAATTTGTATATCAAAATGGCACAATATTGAAGCAAAATATAATATGATGTCAGTATTTTTGTTTCAGTATTGATATATTATATGGTGTCTTCATTTTGTATTATATGGTATATGTTGAGTTTTTAGTAAGGTTAATATATTGTAAATGACACCAATATTGAAGCAAAATATGAGATGATTTCAGTATCTTTATGTTGGTATAGGTATATTATATGATGTCTTAGTTTGTATATTATATGATATATATGTGGAGTTTTTAGTAAGGGTAATATATGGTAGAACAATATTTAGCCCCTTACTACGATGTTTACTGTGAAGTATAAACGTTAACAAAAATTATGTACCTAAATTTTAACTTGTACAATGATGAAAGTATGTATACCCAATATTTCTTTTGATATCAAATTACATAAAAATAATTAACCAACCGTATAAAATAAGTAATACCAATAAAATAGTTACTCTTGAAACAAAAATATTTTGTTAACCAATTGTTTAACCAATAAAAATGTAACATAAACAATTAACCAAACTGCATAATAAAAACATAAAGTTAAATTTAATATTCAAATACAATCTTCTGACTAATTTCCTTTTGAACATTTGATTGAACATTTGATAACTTTTTTCTAAACCTTTCATAGTACTCGATTCTTGCTTGTCACCTATTCATTAATTTCACTTTCGCTAATTGCATCATCATCTAACTTATTCATGGCATAATTTCAAAGTAAGGTAGCATATCTCGTACGAAATAATGTTGATTCAAAATATCCCAGTTTGATGCCATTATCGTCTTGGCAAAAACTCCTATCATATAGACAAGTAATAATCGAGTCCGGAGTTAAAAGGGTAAAAAAATTGTTAAAAATTCCAAAAGGGCATACCAATTTTTTTTTTACCAAAACGGCAAAATCGCTCACGTTCGGAAAAAGCAAAATCGCTGCTGTAGCAGCGATTTCTTAAATTTCCTTTTCTTTTAAAAAATAATTTAAACAAGTCGCTCCAAGTGGAGCGATTTTCAAAATTAAAAAAATATATATAATTTTTTTATTAAGTCGCGGCTTTTGCAGCGACTTACATTAAACTTCTTTTTTTTCTCTTTATTTTTAAAAAAAATTAAAATCAAATCTTGGCAAAATCGCTAAGGCAGCCATTTTTAGTTAAATATATTTTTTTTAAAATTGCAGCGATTTACACTTAAATTTTATTTTTTTTTGAAAACTTAATTTAATCGGCTAATTTTTTTTTGCAGCGATTTAATTAAATTTTCAAAAAAAATATAAAAAATAAGTGTAAATCGCTGCCTTTACAGCGATTTGATTTTTTTTTAAAAAAAATTAATTAAAAATCGCTGCCAATGATTTTAAAAAATAAAATAAAAAAAATTTTCAATTTTTTTTTAAAATAAAGAAAAAAAATTAATGGAAGTCGCTGCAGAAGCAGCGACTTATAAATTTTTTTTTAATTTTGAAAATCGCTCCATTTGGAGCGATTTGTTTAATTTTTTTTTTATTTTTAAAAAGCAAATTTAAGAAATTGCTGCTATTGCAGCGATTTTTCTTTTTCAGACGACCAAAGTCGCTACATAGTGAGCGATTTTACCGTTTTGGTTTTTTAAAAAAATTGATATGACTTTTTGGAATTTTTGACAATTTTTTTAACCCTTTTAACTCCGCACTCAGTAATAATCCTCAATCATTACGAAAAAATTCAAAAATATATAGAAATAATTTTATAAGAATTAACCAAAATCTAAATATTAACTTAAGCAAAAATTACTTACTTTGTGCCTTCCAACTGTTGTGGAATGTCATCACGAATAATGTATACAAAAAGATCAGTAAAAACATAGTCTGTATATTCTTCTGAATTCCATCCATCAATGTCATTTCTTTCTTCATAAAATTCGGTATTCATAAAAGCAAGGAAATAATGTGTGAAACTTTTTCACCACTTTCTCAACAATTTTTTTGTGAGCAGACCCTAATTTTTCTAAAGGAATCAAAATCACAAAGACACCTACTGTGTATGAAGAAGACAACCATAATCCAATGAAATTTCTCGGGAACATTGAAAGGAATGCAAACAAAATCAACTTTATTGCATGGGGTATTACAAAGTATCTTGTATCTTCTAATGTATTGAACAACTTCGTGGTTCTGTGTAATAAAACTGTTGTTTTTCTTGCTCTTCTCCCAGACATTGTGTATTTGATCAACCTACTGAATTAAATAAGAGTCAATTGTGGTAACTCTTTTTTGACTTTCAGATTCAACTTGCATTTTTCTCTCAAGTAATACATTATAATATTTATTTGTTGTAAATAATATAGTATTAATGCGTAACATTAACGTGTTCAATGAAAACTCAAAAATGATTAATAAATTCAATAAATAGTGTAAGTTGAGTGAGATTTATCATCAATATGATGATTGGAATGGAAACCAGAAGCACGACTGGGGTCCTCGTGGTCCAAGATAATCAAACCATCAATAACAGTAACGTAAGCATGAGACTTTTTGGTAGAAACACTGGCTTTCCTAAAAAATATTTACTCATTTGAATAACAAAGTAATATTAAAATTATAAATTTATAATATTGTACTCACTTGCCGCGTTTCTTAGATAATTTGTCATTGTACCACTCTCTTTATCAGGTTCATATTGACATCAAAATTAATGCAATTAAAAAAAGGTTGTTTAATTGAGAAATAGATTGTTCTATTTTTAGATTCACCACCAGAGTCAATCAAATCAGTGTACGGTGCCTAAGCATAATTTCAGGAGCCTTTTTACGCACTAGTTCAATTGATGTCATGTGTGTCGCTTCAGCCTCCAGAGCAACAAGTTGTGACTCCCTAAGAGGTGGATCATCAAAGTCAACAAATGTTGGTGTCTCATGTGAATATGTTTTCAACTTTCCAGATTTAAGACCTATTTAAAATGTATAAAGTAATGTACTATACATTGTTTAAATATACATATTAAAAGGTGGTTAATGAGCATAGAACAAATATGCGTACTTGTATAAATAGTATCATCATGAAGAGAATCAATAATAGGTTCATTGATTGGTACATCATTCACGTTGTGAATTTGAACATCATTATTTTCTCTTGTGTGGACTTCAAATACAACCTTAACATTCTCAAAATTTTATTAAATTACAGATAATGTATCAGAATTACACCATAATACACATATAAGCCGCTATACACACAAATTACAACTACATCATTTTAAATATAAAAACAATTGTATACACATAACATAAAATGACACCTAGTTTATTCGGTGAATATACCAATACTATATTTACCATGCATACATCATTGTATGAATCAATACATCATGTTATTTCATTTTATTCATCGTTGTACAGTAAACTAAATTGGTGATATAGCAGAATACATAATAATTTACAGGAACAGTTAAAAAATGAGTAATGTATCATATTCTACACAATTCTGTACACCAAATACTATACCATTTTTTAAATGGTGATAACTTTGATTTCTTAAACATAGTTGTAATACCCTAAAATGAAATAAGGTAAACTAGAGCTTCGTAAATGTTTCATGAGCTAATTTTGTGTTAAAATGATTAACAATGATGTTCTTAGGCAGTGTGTGAAGCTTGGTGACGTTTGGAGGTCAAACATCCAAGAACGTCCATGACGTTCGAAAGGTGTGCCTTAGAAAGTGCTTGTGTGACTTCATGAGTTTTAGTGAGTTTTACGTGTTCGTTTTAATCGAAATTGATGTGGAATGTTTCTAAAACCTATATGAGTTAGTATAGGGGTTAAACGTCCGGATACAAATCCACCTAGGACCCACAAGGGGTCCTAGAAGAGGACCCAAGACTTGGCAACCAAGCTGCCAAAACTAGGTAATTGACGCCCTAACAGTCTACTGGTCGTAGTCAAGACGACGCCCCGTCGCCTAGGGGCGTAGATCAATACATCACTTAGGAGCTCACCCCTTCACTTGCCAGCTGCAGACCCAAATGACACCCATGCAGCACGGGCCGTCATTCAGTCGATGCCTCGTTGCTTGGGTCCGTCGATGGGTCCATGCAAAAGCTGTCACGTTTTCACTGCCTTGACTTGGGGTGTTTTGTAAATTCACCCCAAGTATTTTATGAACATAGGATGATATTTTTAGGGTTTGTAAGTTATATTAAATTATTTTTAAGTCGTAGACCTAGACAAGACCCCTCAATTCAAATATTCAAACACTCTAAAGAAAAACTCTCTCAAGTCACCATTGGAGCTAAGACTTAAGGAAGAGCTAGGAGGGATGATTGGAAACGTTTCTTCATCAAAATTTAGAGGGTTTTCTTCTCATTGAGGTATGGTAGTCATCCTTTAACTCTCTTCCATTCAAGGAGTCATTTCTAAAATATTTCAAAAAGGGTTATCAAACTCTATCTTCTCCTATCTTTAATTCTAAGCATGAGTCTTCATGTAAAAGTGTTTTAATGATTAAAATATGTTGTTTCTAGTATTAATTGATGATTTTCATGTCAAAATCCTAATGAAGTCATGCTTATGCATATTTCCAACTTCTAGTTTGAGAAATGGGTTAAGTGAATATGATTGTGTAGTTTTTGAACTTTGGTTTCTTAATGTTGATATTATGGTTTAACTACTGCCCTAAAGGCTAATTTATGAAGAATCATTGAGTAAATTGTAAATAGGTGTTGAAAGCATTGGAAGAATGGTAAGTTGGTCTCATTGTTAACTCTTATGATGAAATGCTCTTCAGTGATATGGTCCACATTTGGTGGCCGTGTTTACTTGAATATATGAATGTGAATCTACTTTTGTATTGTGAATAAGGCCATGAAGGCATATTACGTAAAGTATGATGATAACGATGTTGTTCTTGTGATATGCTTTATGAAGCTTGTTATGTGAAGTATGCTAGAGATAATGTCTAGAGAAACTATATGATTATGTGAATCATGTTTAACTGTGAAATAGATGAATGAAGGTTTAAGCATGTTTAAAATTCAATGCTGATGAAATGGTGATTAGGTGAAAGGTGTGCTCACATGTACACTCACACACTCACATTTGAATGAATGGATGAAGTTAGTAACTGTGATTAAGGAGAGTTTTGAGGTGAACACTCTTCGTGAGTTGAGATGAAGTATTTAGTAGCAATCTCACTATCTCCCAAGAGCTTTCTAAGATAGGTCGGAGGATGGATGCCCTTCGTGAGTGGAGATGTGGTGTCCACTAGTTATCCTTAACCTATAGTATATAATGTTGAGACTCCGTGGACAAGTTATGCTTAGCACCGAGAGAATAGGAAGAAAGGGTGGTTGCATTTCGTGAGTTGAAATGTTGTATTCCAATGTACCTCTTGAGATGAGTACTCCTCATTAGTAGAGAATGAGTTACTTAGTAGCAATCTCCTTATCCCTTAACTATGCGCCCGCATAGGTGTAGCTATTGGAAAACCCATGTAAAAGCTAAGAGAATGACCCTACCCTAGGAAAGTGGGGATCCCTTATCCGATAGGGGTAGTATCGTGATTTCATGTCTTGCTCTCATGGTCTATGTCGGTTAAGCTAACCCCCACAAAAGAATGAATGAACTAAGTCTCTTAAAAGAATATACTACTTAGGGTAGGTGGTGGTATGAGACACTATGTATCCATTGCACTAAGTAGACCTTCTGAAAGGGGAGTCTTGGTGTGTTTTTATATGAAGTGTATGAACAAAGTCTCCTAAAAGAGTGTACTACTTAGGGTAGGTGGTGGTATGAGATGCTATTTATCAATTGTAAGTAGACATTCCGAAAGGGGAGTCTTGGTGTAATAAAGTTATAAATGACTAATGTATAGTGCTTAATCCAAGGGAATCCTCAAGGAGCACTAAGTGGGATTAGTAGTATGGGATGCTACTCTCACATGAACTTATTGTAACTTACAAGTCCTATTATAGAAGGGTACTTACATGAAGTCCTTAATATATGAATGTCCTTCAAATGTCTAGCCAAGAGTGTGGACTTGATTGCCGTGCAAGGTAAGCCTATGGTTGGTATTCTTAAGGATAACTTTGGTGTGTCTTGAAGGGGGTGTATGGGTGGTCTCTTCTTGTCTTACCATTGGGAGTCTTAAGATAACTTGGTTAGAAAAACCTCAAAGGAAATGAATTCACTATGCTTGGGATAAATTGTTCACTGTAAAGTTGCTTGGTTTACTGTAAAGTTATATTTTGGTTCAAAAATTATGAGAGTTCTATCTTATCTGATAAATGATGATTCTTATACTATTTTAACTCCATAATCATGAAGGTTTTACTAATTTGGCATAAAAGCTTATTTTACTAAAATGTCCCATTTTGCATGTTTTTGCATATGTCATACTTAGTACATTGTTTTGTACTAATTCCATACTTTTCTATACTCTATAAGTATTAGGTTGGAGGCAAGAAGAAATCTATAAGGCAAAGCTTGAGAATCTACTCTCTCAAGACTAAGTATGTCCTCATATATCCGAGGGCATAGTTCTATTTCTTAGTTTCTATCATTAAGACTTATTGCGTATTTTCATTTAATGTAAATGGTCGTGTTCCTAAGATATTTATGTTGTGTCTTTAAATTGTCTTGTGAAGACGAGATCAATCCTTAGCTTTATGAAAGATGTTTGATTTATTATTTTATTCGTGAAAAGTTTTAATTCTGCACTATTTTTCATGTCTTATGTAATGAATGATAGCTAAGGCTTGTACAAGACCTCCGAAAGGTCAAGTACGCAATTTTTCCGACCTAAGGGTGCTCCCTTCTTGTAAGACCTCAAAAATGACTTAGGTTAACTAGAGCATAACATGTTCGTATTAATGTTCTAAAGTCCTAAATGTGTCTAATTGGTATAGAGGTAGTAGCTAAAGTATTAGGTGTGTTGGAAGTCAAACGTCAAGGGATGACTAAGACGTTCAACGACTAAGTCACCTAAATGTCTCTTATATGTTTCTATGTGCTTATGTGTGTTTCATGATGTTTTAAGGTTCTTAATTGAGTTAATATATCATGTGTAGGCAGTGTTTAAAGTTTCGTGAAGTTTGGAGGTCAAATGACCAAGAACGTCCAAGGCGTACGAAAGATATGCATCGAGTCAACCTTGTACTTCTAGGCGAGTTTCGTTGAGTTTTATGTGTTTGTTTTTTATGAAATTCATGTGAGAGGTTCTAAACTTATAGACTATCATATTTGGGTTGGAAACATCTGGGAAATTATCCCCAAGGACCATCAAAGGGTCCTTGAGGAAGGACCCAAACCTGTTGCCAAGCCCCGTCGAGGGTACCGTCGTGGGGGACTTAACCAAGGGTGAAGTTTTTGGCCAGCCACTGTAGCCACCAACGGAGGGCTGTGACGCCGCGTCGTGGCTGTGACACCCCGTCAAGGCCAGACGTCGCACGCACCTGTGTTCCTGCGCATGCTGCTGTCCACTTAGGGGTGAATTGGTAAATTTACCCCTCTTCTAAATTAAGTCATTGGAGGTTTATTAAGGGTCTTTTGGGTATTTTAATTAATTATATAAAGGGTAAACACCTTAAAGACTTCATTCTTCCAAATTGAAAACCCCAAATCCCTTATGAAATTCCAAAGACTCCATTGAAGTCCAAATTGAAGAAGCAGCTTAGTGTGGAGGTTTTGAGTGGACATTCTTCATCAAAGTGAAGAATTATCATCCTTGAGGTATGGCTTTTTATCCTTGAAACTTGTTTCATCAAGGAGCCCAACTCTCAAGATGTTTTTCAAAGTTTTCTAAAGTGAATTGTCCAATATCGGGATTCTACCATGGGTTCTTGCATAAATGATTTTTAAACATTGAATTATGATCTAATTGATATTTTTTTGATAATTGTAACATAAATTACCTATGAATCCATGTAAATTGATGAACCCTAGTTTTGACTACTTATTGGGTTACTTGATATTAAGATAATATTGTTGAATTGTTATGTAGTTTCTTATGGGCTTTCTAATGATATAAGAATTGTATTCAATTGATATATAATTGATCTTATATTGTTAAACCTAGTTTGAATTGATGTAGATTCATTGAGTTTTATGGTTATTGCTTTGAATTATTATTCATGGACATGGGTAAGAGCCTTGTGATGTTGAATTGGTTGATTTTGGCATTGAATTGAAGTTTGGATGAGGGGATGAAGGTATGCTGCCCCATTTTCTTTAATTTGATATTAATTATACTTCGATTCTATTGTGATTGGTATGGTCCACTTAGGTGGCAGTATAATGTGTTTTACTTGCATATTGACGTGGCCTTATCGGCGTTACTTTATGCAATATGATGAGCATGGCCTTATTGGCAACTACTTGAAGTAATGTGGCTATTTGTGTAATTGATTATGTGAAGCATGAAATTATCTATGTACATGTGAAGTCATATGTGTGTTCTTCTACTTATGTTGCCTTAGGTGATCATGTTAGACTATGACTTTGACATTATGAGTATAGTGTTTGGGTTAAGTATTGGTTATTCCTACTTGGCTTTGTGAGTATACGTGCAGTACATTAATGATGTTATGAAGGTATATAGGATGACTTGAAGATATTATATTGTTTCTAGGTGTTTCTAGAATGACTTGCATTATGAGTTCAAGTGAAGTATATGATGTCTTGTCTTGGTTGACTTGTATATCTTGCTTGATGTATATATGATTATGAATATGTGATGTCTTGATTTAGGGTGTTAGAACTATTAGTCTTAAATGTATGAATAACATGTGACTTTAAATGATGCTATGAGAGCCTATTATGTGAAAACCTTGACTTAAGGGTAAGGTTAAGATTGTTGAAGCGTAAGCCGTAATGGTATCCTTCAAAGTAAAGGAACGATGGACTTAAGGTTAGTTGGCTGGAAGGGCATCATATTAATCCTTAGGAAAGTCATCATGAGCTTTTTGTCGCCATTGTGAGGTAGCCCTAGTGGACCTTCCTTGCTAGGGTAGATGTGATTGGGTTATGAACTTGTTATGGAACCCTTTATGTGAACCTAATGTATAAATTACTCTATGAGAACGAAGGCTAGCACTGAGTAAGTATGGTAAGGGAAAGTAGTTCTAGTTAAGTATGAGACTAGATTACAAAGTATGCTCTTCATATTCCTTAACCATGTGCCTACATGGGATGTGTCTAAGTTCTACCACTGGTAAGTAGAACAACCTCATCGGAGTAGGATAGAACTCCGGATTCCATGTCTTTCTATCATGGTCTATGTCGGTTATTGCCTATTCTCATCATATGGAATACCTATTAGCATTAGAGGAGTTTATGGAGTTTAGGTGGTGGTATGAGACGCTATCTAAACATTGCACAATAGACTTTGAAGGTGTTATGTGGATTTCTTAGTTCTTGTCCAAGACCATTATTTGAATGTCCTTTATGTGATGTATGAGTCTTAATGAACTAATGAACTAATGACTTATGTTAAGTATTATGTAAATAAATGAGTACCTAATCTAAAGTGACTTAAGGATTCCTTAGCTAAAGTGTGAAGAGGGGGGCATAAGGGATGATCTCTTCATGTCTTATCTTTGGAAGTCTTGAGGATGACTCTAGTTAAGAAGTTGGTGGTAAAAATGTGGACATTATCTAAGCCTTAGGTAGTCTTAAGTATTATTTAGGTAATCTTGAAGAGGTCACGATGGACTTTATCTTCTTGATTTACTTAAGTATGTCTTTTGATAGCCTTTGTAAAGACAATGTCATATCATCTATGTGTTGGTGATTTAGTGAGAATATTCTATCCTAGGGAGTCGATAGGATCTCTTGAGTGTGTGTAAGGGATTATATGGGCGGTCGCTTCACAACTCACTCAAGTGAAACTTAGAAGCCACCTTTGGTAGAGGAATCTTACCTTGATGTTTATGATACTTTCTAAGTATGTATGTGACTCATTCTAAGTAATCCTAAGGGTCGTTTAGGCACATCTAGAGAGGGTGTATAGGCGGTCTCTCTTTGTGTGACTTAATTGAATCTTAGGATAGCTTTAAGTGAGAAGATTACATGCTAAAGGGTGTCTTAAGTGAAGAATTAAATTTTCACTGTACAGTGAAATAATTCACTGTAACAGTGAATGAGTTCATTGTAAAGTGATCTCTAAAATATGATTTTTGGTTTGAATGTTATCTTATGCGTTTCCAAGTTGATAAATATTGTTCTTATGATTATAATATGATTTTTAAATTAAAAGATGCATATTTTCAATAAATGTCCGTTTTTCATGATTTTTATGCATAAAGAAATACTTAGTACATGTGATTGTACTAACTCCATGCTTTTATCTATCTATATAGTTCTTGGTAGGTAAGGAGCTTTGAGAAGTGAATACTTGGACTTAGAAGATCGTTCAAGAGAAGTTGAAGTATGTCCTCACTTGACTCGAGGGTATATATGTTCTTTATGTTTCTTTTTGAAGTATTGTAATAGACTAAGTATTTTTATATTTGTATTTTGAAGTATGGGCCGTGTCCCAAGTATTCTTGTGTCTTAATATGGTGAGATTGAGACTTAGTATTTCCTATTACTTTTATATGAAAGAGATTTTGAAGACTATATTATGTTTTGTGAAAAGTTTTAATTCCGCACTATCTTTCACTATGTATATGCAATGAATGATATGAAAGGGCTTGTCTTAAACCTCCGAGAGGTTGACGACGCCGGTTACAATCCAAGATTGTATCCTAACTTTTAGGGTATGGTTTCGGGTTGTGACACTTCTTCTAAGGGGTACTTTCGGGTCGTTACAATAGTGATACTAACCTTAGATTTTTCAACATCATAATTTTCTTTTTCCACTTTATGAAATGATCTCAATTCTTCTAAGATCCTTAAAAATGATGCATCCATGAACTTCTACATGTCAGCAAACTGCCCATCAATTTTATCCTCAAATGCTTTCAACTCTTTTTGAATCTGTTAACAAAAAAAATAATGCACCAGATTAAAAATATGATAAAAATAATAATAAAATCAAGACATAACACATACCAGTGAAGCTTTTCAAGAAACTTTTAAAAATCTTCTATTAGTGTGAAATTGCTGGCATCCTTTTCAGTGTGAAATTTTGATGGATGAGTCAATGTCTTTTCATTTGAATATGCATAACTTATATTATCTTGGTTATCAGGTAATATTGATTCATTGTTTGAATAAGATCTTCCATATCAACAATAAGTACTAACGCATCCGACGCCAAAACACGTTTTTATATTAATACTACAAGTCATAAATAAATGTAAATATACGGTTAGACAAATGTATGTGTGTAAAGATGAATCATTATGTAGTTAAATTAAAAATGATAATATTTACTTTATTATTGTACTTTTTGAACATTCCTTTCTTCAGAAACATTAAAATTTTCCACTTGAAAATGTGAGCTGTAATATGACTTGTACAAATTGCAATAGACTGATCAACTTTGTTAGCGTTTTCATAAAATCAAACTTGTAATGCAAGTGAAAATTCAAAGAATTTGACAAGGGGGTGGTTCAGAGTCATTATCCAATTAATGATATATCGAATTTAACATATCATAACATTAAAGGACAAATTGTGACATGAGTAACTACTATATTGACCACTTTTCACCAAATAAAAATGATTTTTCGGAACATAAGAAAGGTTTGGTGGAGATGAAAGAATGAATGTACTTATAAAGTATCTTCATCCTTAATGAACACTCTTCCTTTTTAACTCTAATTAGATCATCCTTAAGAACTTTACCAGAAGAATTAGGAAAGTACAAACTCATAAGCTTCGATGCACTGCAGGGTCAAAAATAAAATATGTGTGTTTCTTTATGCCAAAATGTAGATCTTTACCGCTCAAATTGACAACGAACATATCATCGCGATCATTTTTTGTCTCAACATACAACAAGCTTCTGATGAGTTGGGGTTGAACTTTTATCGAAGGCAAATCAAGTAGAATCCAATAGGAAATTCCTTAAACAAGTGAAGCATGTTGACTTTGGAAAGACGTTTAGTTATCTCGTAGAACACATTAACTTTGACATATGAACACCAACGTGATTGTTTCTTCTTAGGTTATAATTTTTTAAAGAAAAAATTAAATAATATATAATTCATCAAAAGAACTACAACTAGAGCTATCGAAACTGTAAAAATGTGAATATCACTTTGAATGCATACATAACTAAAAATCATTCTGACTCAAAATTTATATCTTTTTATATATCAACATAGTATCAAATTTCATATACAATTTGAACAAATAAAAACAAATATGTCATTCTATACTAATAAAAAAGTAAATCACATGCAAATTTAAAAAATATATATATAAAATGAACATTAAGAAGTACAACAAAGAAACAACAAAAACATTATTTTCTTATACAGAAAAATAAAAGATAACATACCTTGGATAACTTTATCCTTTTCGTGTTGTCCTTTTCATGTTACTAATATCACGTTTAGCAACTTTTGTTTTCCCATGATGCACACCACATTTCTACAAATAAATAAAATATATTATATCAATTTTTCACTCAGTAGTGCAACTAGAAACATGCAAACACTCAACAAAAGTCCAAGGTATTACTCCATATACAAAATACTATTCAATGACAGACACGAGTATGGAACCATTCAACTACAAAAACCTTGAAACTTCGCAAAGTTTCTCCAAAAATAACCATATAATCATACCAATACTTCAGGCCATAACGCCAATAATTTAATTTTACAGATTCACTAGGTTCCTAGTATAATTAGATTCACCATCACCTACATAAAGAAAGAAATTCAGTGACACCTACAGATTAGTTGTAGGGAAAATACCTCTCAATTTTCGATTAATCTTTACATCAATCTCTGAAATCTTACTAAATAGGCTCACTATTGGTTAATTAAGACTTACATCCATCACTTCACAAGCAATAATGACAAAACGCTCTTGTGCTAAAACAGTACTTAACACCTTTCGTTATCTCCACCCATACATTAACATTTCAAACCTTACAAATAATATCAATATCAATAGAAGATATCATTTCTGGAGTAAAATGAAACAGTAATCACATAAAATGGTGAATATTTTAAGAGGAATAGAACGAATACATATTAGTAAAATAGGTTGTCCAACTAAATAGGTCAAACAAAACATAACTAACTACATAGACAAAAGCAGCTCCCAAGTGCATTCCTCCACTCAGAAAGTAACATACCCTACCCTGCCCTCACTCTCCAATTCCATTAAAGATAAATTTTATGACCATGGTATCCGAGTCAAATTTCTCCCTCAATGGTTAACTAACTAAACTTACATCTAACTATAACAATAACCATTTAGATTAATCAATCATCAACATCATCTAGCAAAAACACCCAACTCCTAAATAAACACAAACCAATAACAAAACATAAATCAATATATCCCAAAAAAATCATTTCCAATTTCTCAGAACCCTCTTAACACTTTCCCTCACCATATCTCCTGCCTCAAATTCAAAAAAAAATGTCTACAAGAAAATAATACTATTCACTCATTTTAATAACAATAAGCTCATTAGAAAGCAAATTCATACTACACAAAAAGATTCAAGTTAAGAGAGTTAAAAGCCAACACAATCAGTTCCATGTATAATCATCAACCATACACTATAAAAATGTACCTTGATAATTTTTTGCGATTTCGCCTTGATCATCTTGTTGAGACAAATTCTTTTTGCAATTGGTATATGGTCTTCGAAATCTCTATGAAAATTGCTATTATGTGTTGGGCTTTGTGGAGGCTTGTGAGCCGGCCCGACCCATTACTGAAACCCTAGGTTAACCATTTGGTTTTCCTATAAATATGATCCTTGTATTTGTAATTCAAAGTAGCACAAGTGAAATAAAATCCTCCTGTTACAGTCGTGGAGTAGGGAAACCGAACCACGTTAAATTCTTGTGTGTCCCGTTTGTGTTCTGTTTCTCTTTTCTCTAGATTATTTGTGTGTGTTGTGTGTTTAATTCCCAACAATTGGTATCAGAGCGAGGTTTCAACAACATTGTAACACAAACTGTGAGAAATTGTCACCTAGGGTTCTTGTGTGAAGAACTGTGTGCAGGGAGGAGTAGCCGCCGTTACCGTGTGGGTAACCTCAAGCAGCAGCCGGCTAGGAGAACCGCGCAGGGTGCGAACAGCCGTCGTCCGTGTGCTGTCCGTCGCGCCGTTCCAGTGGCCGCCGCGTCGAGGAGCCTCAGATCCAGCCGCGAGCGTCCAGATCGTGAGCATCGTCCAAATCGCCGCCCGCTGTCTGTAGACGCCGTTAAGGGAATTGCCGAAGTCCTTTGAGATGGCAGAAGATGGGAAGTTCCGAATTGAGAAGTTCGATGGTACAGATTTCAGTTGGTGGAAGATGCAGATTGAAGATTTGCTGGTTCAGAAAGATTTGGACGTAGTGTTGGGTGACAAGCAAGGAAAATTGTCTGATGCAGAGTGGGCAGTTTTGGATCGGAAAGCTATGTCAGTTATCCGACTCTCGTTGACCAAGAATGTTGCGTTCAACATTCTTAAGGAGAAGACAGCGAAAGGCATCTTGGAAGCCTTGTCTAACATGTACGAGAAGCCATCTGCAGCAAACAAAATTTTTCTGATTAGAGAGTTGGTGAACACAAAGATGAAGGAAGGCAGTTCAGTTACCGAGCACATCAACTCATTGAATTCGATCTTAGCCAGACTTTTGTCAGTTGGCATTAAGTTCGATGATGAAGTTCAAGCTTTACTACTGTTATCATCATTGCCTGACAGTTGGTCCGGAACGGTTACAGCAGTTGCCAGTTCAGTGGGACCTAATGGATTCACCTTTGAGAAGATTCGTGATCTCGTTCTTGGCGAGGATGTCAGAAGAAGGAGTTCTGGAGAATCATCAGGTGATATGCTAAACGTCGTCAGAGGCAGAGGAAATAACAGAGGTAGTGGGAGCAGGAACCGAAGAAGGAGTCAGTCAAAGGCTCGGGATGGCTCAGGTGTAACATGTTGGAACTGCAAGGAGGTGGGGCATTTCAGGAATCAATGCCAGAAAGACAAACAAGTCAACATTGCAGAAGACAGCGTCAACGAGGATTTGTTTATCTGTTGCGCGGAGAGCAATGTGGATTCCTGGGTCATGGATTCTGGTGCTTCTTTTCACGCTACCCACAGCAGTGAAGCATTGCAGAATCTGGTTATTGGAGACTTTGGAAAGGTAAGGCTTGCAGACGATAGAGCTCTTGATGTTACGGGCATGGGTGACATGGTGCTGAAGACGCCAGTCGGTTTCTGGACCTTGAAGGATGTCAGAGTTGTTCCAAGCTTGACGAAAAGTTTGATTTCTGTTAGGCAGTTGGATGAACAGGGACATCATGTGAAGTTCGGAAATGGGCAGTGGAAGGTCGTGAGGGGCAATCTTGTCATGGCTCGTGGAACAAAAAGAGGATCGTTGTATATTGTCGGATTACCGTCTGAGGGAGTGACCGTCCCAGTTCAGAAGAAAAACAAAGTCCGGTTCACAGAATCTCGTGGGCAGAAGAAGGTTGTCTTTGCAAGAAAGAAACCCAGAGCCACAGGTCAGATTCAGGATGAACGAGCAAGGAAAGGTTCAGGAAGACCAGTCAGAGGCGTTCGTGGCAGTGGGAGCACCGGCCGTGCTTCAGCCAAGGCTCCTAGAAGACAGTGGGTCAAGAGAACCAGTATTCCAGCTGTTGATACGTCTCCAGAAAATTTCTTGCTGAGTATGGAGAGTGTTTGTTCTCAGGGAGTTCTAGGATCCGGCAGTTCGTGTCTCAAGTGGGAGCCGGTAGGGACCGAGGACGAGTCAAGGGCAGTTTCAGCCGTGACTGATGTGTTGAAGCTTCGGGGAGCTTCAACGGGCCTTTCAGTTGACTGATGAGAAGGCCGCTGTAGCAGGAGAGAGTTGAAAAAGATTACTAGACATACAAGTGTTCTAAGTGGATGACAGTTGAAATTCTTCAAGCCTCCAAGTGGGAGATTGTTGGGCTTTGTGGAGGCTTGTGAGCCGGCCCGACCCATTACTGAAACCCTAGGTTAACCATTTGGTTTTCCTATAAATATGATCCTTGTATTTGTAATTCAAAGTAGCACAAGTGAAATAAAATCCTCCTGTTACAGTCGTGGAGTAGGGAAACCGAACCACGTTAAATTCTTGTGTGTCCCGTTTGTGTTCCGTTTCTCTTTTCTCTAGATTATTTGTGTGTGTTGTGTGTTTAATTCCCAACATTATGAGGAACCTCAACATTTAAAGACTTTCTCCTTACCATTTTTTCCTCCATAATTGAATTTGATGAAAGCATCTTCTTTCTCTTTACCCTTTTCATTATTTGTTTCAATCACCTCAATTATACGAACTTCACTATTTTTGGGAGAAGGGGTGGAAGCAATTAACTGGAAATTTGGTGTTAAACATAAAATTGGACTGTTGAAATTGATATTGTTCTTCATCAAGTGAGGACTCTTTGAAGGCGTAGCCATAATCTATTTTTTCAAAAAGTAAGAATGATTTTGTGTTATAACAAATAATCTTTAGAAAATAAAGAAAAGTTTGAAGAAATTTGTTACTAAAGAAATAGTTACAAACCTATTTTTAATAGATATGAAGTGAATAAGATCAGAGTACTTTCAAGTCTTCTGTAAGGGCCCGTTTGGATAGGCTTAATAAAAGCAGCTTTAAAAAAGTACTTTTGAAAGTGCTGAAACTTATTTTTAAAATAAGCAGTTATGTGTTTTAATAAAAGTGCTGAAGTTGCTATGCCAAATGTGAAAAGGGAAAAATGGAAGAAAGAGATGTTAGGGTTATGTTGTAATTTGGAGATTGTATAAAAATATTTAGAGCAAAAAGATAAAAATGTGGTCAACTTAAAACAGCTTATAAGCTAAAAATAAAAAAGCACCCCTACCCCAGCTTTTAACTTTTGGCTTAAAATAAATTTTTTTTAACTTAAAATAAGTTATTTTGAGTATTGCCAAACAGTTAAATAAGTCAAAAATCAGCTTTTAAGTCAGTTTGACCAGCTTTTAAGCTGAGCCAAACAGGCTCTAAATGTATGTGCGACAATACTTCTTTTTGTGTGACTTTCAAATTGCATCAAAGATGGAGGGTTAAAAAACCTTAAGAAGGAACACTCTCTGATCTCTTCAGTAGTAGAGTGTTTGATTAAACAAAAAACATATTTTGAGAAGGATGAAGAAAAAAAAATGATGAGTAGAGGAGTAATCAATGCACATTGAAAAGGATGAAAAAAAGAAAATATTAAAAAGAGGACTAATTAGTGCACATTGAAAAGGATGAAAAGAGGAGCAAACAGTAGGGGTGTGCATCAGTCACTTAGGTTCGTTTTCATGTATTATTGGTTCTATTGATCGATTTTTGATTTTTAAATATGCTAACTCAATAATAAATCAATAAAAAATATTTTTTTATTAGGTTTCGATTTATCAATTTTTGATCATTATCGATTTGGTTTTCGGTTAACCCAATAAGTAAATGTTCGTTAAATATTATATGTCTTCACATTTCTGTTAATGCTTTAACATAGTAAAACAAGAAAGGTAATGAGAAATTGCATCAATAAGAGAAAATATAGTACGAAGGCTATAATTATATGTTACCATCAAAACATAGTATGAAATTTTTTATGTTAATCAAATTACAAACATTTACAAACTTGCAAATGCTACAACGTACAATTACAAACTAAAACTAAAATAAAATAGTGAAACAAGACTAAAACTAAAACTAAAACTAAAAGCAAATAGCTACAATTGTGAACCCCTTACTTTAGTCTTTAATTTTGAGTAAACAGTCAACATTAGTAAAGTGGTCTAGTCTAAAGTTGGTAGAGTACTAATAATTTGATATAGTATAGTATGTAATTATATATTAAATTATTAATATTTAATAATTAGGAAGGGTAAAATAATAAATTATTACCGTCTTATTGGGTTATTAATTTATACAATATCCCAATAGTAAAAACCGACACCGAATCAATAACCCAATAATTTTTTTTATAAATCCATTAAAAACCCAATAACTCAATAACAATAACCAAATAATAGTTTTTTCGATTTAATTTATCGTTCGATTTGGTTTTTTCGCACCCCTGGCAAACAGTGCATCAATATCCTTGAAAATATTAGTGCAATTTTTTCAGTGTAACAATGGCATTCATCCGTGTTAATATTAATAGAGACAAAGTGAGATATTTACTAAAAAACGTATCAAAATATAATTTTGATTCGGATTCTAAAAAGTAAATAAAAGGAAAGGAAAATATGAGTCCAAAACCAAAAAAAAGGACAACTTTCACATATAGCAAATAAAAAATTCATATTTGTATGCTATAACAAAGTTTGCATAATTACGCTCCATAGCAAACATAGAAACTGTATAATTCGCTATACATATACAGTTGAAACAAATTGTATAAAACGAAGTGTATAAAACAAGAAAGAGAAAGACACTTGGGCAGAGAACTGTATAAAAATGAAGTGTATAAAACGAGTTGTATTATTATAAGTATATAGAATGATTATATACAATTTGAATTTGTATAAAATGAGAAAGATAGAAAGACAAAAGAGACTTGACAAGGAATATACAATTGAATCGAATTGTATAAAACGAGAAAGAGAGAAATTAGATACAATTTGAAAATTGTATAAAACGAGAAAGAGAGAAAGACAAAAGAAACCGGGCAGAGAAGTATTTTTATTGTATAATTATAAGTGTATAGGACGAAAATATATGTACTTGCATGTGTATGTACAATTTTCTCACGCTTTATACAAACAGAAACACAATTTATACATTTCGCTTCTGTTTGTATAAGTGCAAAAGGCGAGGGTGGCGAGCGAGATTTGGGAGAGTGGCGAGCGAGATCTGGAAGAGGGGAGAGAGGGGAACAAAAATATATGTATTTATATAATTTTCTCTGCTTTATACAATTAGAAACAATTTTATACACTTATGTTTATATAAAAAGTTAGGAAGCGAGCGAGAGATTGGAGGAGAGTGGCGAGCGAGATATTTGGGAGAGAGGCGTCTGACAATTTTTTGCAAACGTTTGCTATGGAACATAATTAAATCAAACCCTAGCTACTCCATGTTATTAGTTTGTTATTATATACAATTTTCCCAAAGAAAAATACTAAATAAATTAGATAGAAAAATATTTATTTTAAAAAAGTAAATTGTCATGTTTGTAATTAAAATATTATTGTTATAAATAAAAAGTTTAAAATAATATTATGTCAATTATGGTGTTAGAGGATATATTATTGTAATTTTTGCCTTTTCGTTGAATTAATTACCTGACAGAAACATAAGAGAGTGCAATTATTTTATATATTAGTGATAGAAGGAGGCAGAAAGGTTTGTTGTTTGTTATTGTAAGCAGTAAATGAATAATTTTCCTATAGTTTCTCCGCCTATTTCGTTGTAAATAATGTATGTCTCCATGAGTGTTTTTACACTTACCATATAATAGATGCCCTTCTCCTCATCCATGCATCATTTCTTTTTTGTTAATTGGATCGGACAGAAAGAAACTTTGAATTTATCGGAATTGAAATTTACCTGCTATCCAGAAAGTTGTAAAAGAGGAGGTATTTTTATGAATTTCATCTCCGCCTATTTTATTTTTTGTTTTTGCTTCTTTCATCATATTTAATTTTTTGCTTCTTCCTCAATGTTATTTGAATACAATTAATGGCTAAAAATTGAAACTGACAGAATATCAGAAATTAATGGGGGTTTTTGTGTCTAGTGGAATGCTATCGTCAGTTTTGACTGCGCTAACTTACAACTTGTCTTAATTCTGAACATCCTAATTGTGTTGGCGGGACTAGGATATGAGCGTGAATAAGTTAAAAGGATTCAACATCTACTATATACATTATAATCCCCTTGACCCTTGCATTCTTGTATGTATCGTATCTCAATTTAGACTAAATATGGTTCAGTAGGTATAGGTGAGAAAATAATGGAGTTGTGATAAGGACACAAACTTGGATCCTTTAGTCCAAATGGAGTTTTTAGGGTAAACTGGATAGTCATATAAACTTTGTTGATAGCTTAAGTACACCACTATTTAATTATTACTATGATGAAGAGGTATTGAGAGCATATAAATTATGGCTCAAACGAATCCCTACTTTAACAAACAAACTAATTAATGCAACATATCTCAGATTAACCCAAGGTTCTACCTTATTTTTGGTGAAGAATGAGGAAAGTACTGTATGGATTACTTAACTTAGGATTATACTTGAACAGCTCGTAATTGATGGCTTGAAGAAGTTTGTGTAATGTTAGTTAGTTTTAATCGATCTGGGCAGTAGTCTTTCTTGATTATAAGGTTTTCCTTTTACCTTTTCATTCTTCGCTGTTCATCTCAATCCTCCCAATCAATATAATGACATTAAACATAGTTAGTGTTCATATGGGGATATATTTGCATGTCGGGCTATCGCTATATTCCATGCACACAAATTATGATGTTGTATTATATAGATCGAGGTGTAACCACATTTTACTGTAGAAATGTCAAGCCCATCAATAGGAAGGGATTATACATGCAGAATCTTTCTGGATTATATAGAATATTTCACTTCCTGGTTACAGTATTTACTAGATTATTCGTCGTGCACATATTTTGCTAGTCCATTCTCCATCTGGTTATAAACAATTTTTTTTTAAAAATATACTCTTTTCATTTGCTCATGGAAGATTGCACCCAATAAAGCTGAAAGTCAGTTATAACTGATTGCAGAATATTCATGTGAAAAAACTGCAGCATATCTGCATATGCAATAATCTAGAAACTTACTGGTTCAAATTAATTATCATCAGTTTTGCCTGTTTGCGAGAATAATTTATGTTATTTGTAAGGAAACGCTTCTTGTCTTCTTATTCTATGATCTGACCAACTCGATTGACTTCCCAATCATTTAAAATGACCAACTTGAAACTTCAAAACATATGTGCCAATATGAAGCATGTTAATTTTATTTCAATATATTTATATTGTATCAGTTGTGCAACTTCAGATTACCTCAAGCTTATAGAAATTCTTAGACTTTAGTATGTCTTGTTGGTTTTACGGAAAGATTTCTATATAAACATGAATGTGTAGCATTATATTGCTGAGTAAAGAACAATATTAGATGAGCTAATTGACTAGGTCAATGATGCCTGTTCAGAATACTGCTGTTAACGTGACAAAGTGTGGTATAACAGATGGTGGTCTTTTGAGCAGAATGAATCCTCAGGCCTTCATTAGGCTCTCAATAGGGTCACTGGCGTTGAGAGTGCCTGGAATAACTTTAAATGGTGCAAAATCAGGGAGAAGTGCATTATGTTTTCCTTGTGTGTGCGAGATCCGTCTTCGAGGTTTCCCTGTGCAAACAGCAACCATTCCATTGGTATCTTCTACTACTCCAGATGCTAACAATATCACCTCCAGTTTTTATCTTCAAGAATCTGATTTGAAAGCATTACTGGCACCTGGCTGTTTATTAAAGCATCATGCATGTCTAGAGATTGTTGTTTTCACAGGACACAATGAAACTCACTGCGGTATTGGTATTAAAAGGCAGCATATTGGGACGTTTAAGCTGGAAGTAGGTCCTGAGTGGGGTAATGGGAAGCCAGTCATTCTGTTCAATGGCTGGATACACATCGGCAAGAACAAGATAGGTGGAGCAGAGCTTCATTTGAGAGTGAAGCTAGATCCAGATCCAAGATATATTTTCCAGTTTGAAGATAAGACCAAACTAAGTCCACAAATAATTCAGCTTCAAGGAACCATCAAGCAGCCAATTTTTAGTTGCAAATTTAGCCAAGACCGGTACACACATTTTTTGCTTTAGTATTTATACATTGAGACGACCATTTCTTTCATTAGTTTTTAGTTGCAGATGATTAGTTGTGGTTCTATGATCTATAATTACAGGGTATCTCCACGAGACCCATTGAGTAATTTTTGGTCTAGCTCTTTTGATGGTTCTGAACTAGACGTTGGAAAAAGAGAGAGGAAAGGATGGAATGTGAAGATACATGATCTCTCTGGCTCAGCTGTTGCAGCAGCCTTCATAACAACTCCTTTTGTGCCGTCAACAGGTTGTGATTGGGTTTCCAGATCCAACCCAGGAGCTTGGTTGATTGTTCGTTCTGATGTTTGCAGGCCTGAAAGCTGGCATCCATGGGGAAAGCTTGAAGCATGGCGTGAACGTGGGATCAGAGACTCCATTTGCTGTCGGTTTCATTTACTAACTGAGGGTCAGGAATTAGGGGATCTTCTTATGTCTGAGATCTTGATCAGCGCTGAAAAGGGTGGGGAGTTCTACATAGACACAGACAAACAGGTTAGAGCAGCATCGAGTCCAGGAGGGAGTGGAGACTTTGCAGCATTAAGTCTTGCAGCAGGGGGGTTTGTGATGAGCTGTCGGGTGCAAGGAGAAGGGAAATGCAGCAAGCCCCTTGTGCAGCTTGCGATGCGACATGTGACTTGTGTGGAGGATGTTGGGATATTCATGGCTCTTGCAGCTGCAGTTGATCTGAGCATTGAAGCATGCAGGCCCTTCCGCAGAAGGCTTAGAAGAAGTGCTAGCCATTCCTGGTGACTCAACTTGGTTTGCTCTATAGATTGATCTCTTCTGGTTCCGGAGAATGTGCTCATTTCCATTTTAACCCACTGACTCGACTCGACTCGTTAATATAATTTACTTGTTAGTTAGTAAACGAATTAGAATAATTCATATGTATTAAAGCTAACATAATGTTTGATGCCTGCCTTTTTTAGTTTTGTTTTGTATAAGATTCAATAGTCATCATTTTACATGATTTTATTATTTTATAATTATAGCATAAATACCTATACTGTGCATAAATCGAAACGAATGGGCTATCCCACAAAATTCTAGTGAAAAAGAATAACAGTGAAGTAATTTTTCTAATCAAAGGATACATTAAAAATTATTAAGGTATGCATGAGCAGAATTAAACACAACTTTCCACCTACTTAATTACACTACGTCAAGCAAAAAAGAAAAATAGGTAAAATATTCCCCTTCCACTCCACATCACTTTTGATGCTTGTTTAAGTTTATATTTATTTATTTTTCAAAAAGAAAAGAAAGCAAATAAGAAAATATGAATTATGATGTTCAACAAATGAATCAATTAGTGTAATCATGAATTGTACAAATTTCCACGTTCCAAAATAGAGAGAGATTCTCTAATATGCCAAAAAAAAAGAAGAAAAAAAATAACAAGAATTAATGGGAATCTACAAATAAAAGAAGACATCATTAGCAATATTTAAATGATCTTCATGATTATGATCCATCCTATCATCTTCTTCTGAGATCAACGGCACAGATTCATCCTTTACATCTGACGGCGCATATTCAGCCACGCCTTCCTCAATCACATCCTCCTTACTGGGGCTGGGACTACGAGCCTCACAAAGTAGATCGCTGCCTTCCATTCCAAACACGCACCATGAATCCTTCATTGTCGCCGGCGAAGGAGACTCAACACTGGTACTAAAATCCGTAATTCTCTCATCCATTATTACGGCCAATGGAGATTGAAATCTACCCACAGAAGCATCAATTCTCTCCTCAGGATAATACATGTCCATAGAGGCCGGAACACCGCCGTTATTTATCTCATCCGGATAACCGAACCTCATTGTCTCCGGCGAAGGAGACTCAACACTGGGGTTATTTATCTCATAAGGATAATCGAACCCCATTGTCTCCGGCGAAGGAGACTCAACACTGGGGTTAGTTACCTCATCCGGATAGCGAATCTCCATTGTCTCTGGAGACGGAGACTTAACACTGCCGTTAACTGTATCATCCAGAAAAAGGATATCCATTGTCGCCGGAGATGGAGAAGGCACAAAGCTGCCGGAATCAAGCGAATAACCGGCGTTATCCAACGACATTGACACAGATAACACAACAATCCACCGATTTCTATAAACTTCGGTACTGTTTACTATGACGCCGTTAACAGTTAGAACGCCGTCAACGAAATTTACGAGCAGCGTCTTGTTCGGAGCAAGAGTCTGGATAACCATAGGGGTATTTGTAGCAAGATCCCCAAAACGGTACCGTTGGGGAAGAAGATGGTGACGGTAATCGTAATGGAATCCTCGAGGTTGTGAGAAGAAAGCGATATCAGAAGGGGCAAAAACGGTAAGGGAAGCCAAAGTTAACAGCTCCGGCCGTTTGATGGTTAACGCAGTAGCGGCAACAGTGAATCGTCTTCTCCTTAATGCTCTGATTGCGTGATCAAGAAGAGATCGACGGTGTCGTTGAAACTGAACGATAACAGATGCTTGATGTTGAACAGAGCATTTCCTTGCTGAGGTGGGGTCCAATACACCATCGATTCCATGAACGGTGAGATGATTGTCGACGTAAATGTCAGGTTGCCTGATTTTAACAAAGCCAATTGACTTCTGTGTGGAAGAAATGGATAGGTGTCCAGTAGATGTCTTGAAGAAGAAGAGACAGTTGTTGTTGTAGAGAGTCTGAACGCCCACTTGTTCATTATTGGAGAAAAGTTTGGCCCAAGTGAGAGGGGGTTTGAGAGTGTGGTATCGAAGGAGAAGAGAGGAAGGGCGTGGTGGAGATGGGCGAATGTTGGCCGAGAAAATGAAGTCCGGCGGTGCGAAAATAGTGCCTGAGAAATTATAATTGTTTGTGGAATCGATGGTGGAAGCAAAGAGGGAGTAACCTCGGTTGCGGAGTGCGGCAGCAGCGGCATGGGCAGAGGAAGGTGGTGGTGGCGTTTGAGTAGAAGAAGGGCAAGAAAATAGAAAGAAGAAGAAGAAAGTAAAAGCGATGATGGTATTGAAGAAAGCCATTGTTAGAGAGTTGAATGGTTGGAGATTAATAGAATCTCATCTTCTTCTTATTCTTCTTCTTATAGAAGCGGTTGGGACCGTTATGCAGTTTCTTTTGGCGGGAGGGACACTAATATTGTTTTTGTATTCTAAAATGGAATTTTCCTGTTAATACAGAAAATTTTCATTCAAATAATATAAAATTCAAATATTATATGGAAACTAACCTAAATATATTAAATTAAGAAAATATTTATCATATATAATAATGATATTTTTTTAGTTGAGCACTTTTAATACAATTTTAATACATCAATTTCTTAACAAGTTTTATTTATGATTGATATATTTATCACATTTTAATACAATTATGTTACAATGTATCAAATTCTTACAAGGATAATATATTTTAAAAAACAATTATAGTACATATATATTGTATACATAATTCACTTTTAATTCATATTGCAGATTTAACATAGTATTGCTATAAATAATAATAAACAAAGAGTATTGCTAAAATTAATAATTATTTATTAAAAGATACTAATTCAAGTAATTTTTCTTATATAATATTACTCGCCCCGTTTTTTAGTATGTTTAAAAAAAATTACCTTTTTTAGCTTAAGCTTGCCATGTCACATGTTTAAAGCTATAAAATTGAAGCACAATTTAGTACATTTAATATAACTTTAATATAGGACCACAAAATTAAATCGAATTACTCATTTTGAAAAGGAGGGAGTATATTATATTATAAGCTACTTTGTTAGAGTTTATCGCAACACTAATTACATTATGAGCTATTAGCTACTTTACGGACTTTTCGTATTATTGCAACACTAGTAATCTATTTATATCATATTTTGTACTATAAGCTACCACTTTTCATTTTTGGAACCAAATGAACTCAATGAATAAAATTTATCTAACTATTTAGTGCAAATTTTATTTTGAAAGGCTACACATATTTTTCATATTGACAAGTAAATATTGAGAGGGTAGTCATGTCAACTGGCTTGTCAATCGAGATACTATAGAAGAATGTTACCTATAGTTTAACATATAAAATTAATTGTGCATAGTGTGTAATATTCATTTACCTACATCACTGGGTAAAAAAGCAATCCGAGGCATATGACAACAATAAAAAGACTTACAAATTTTACAGCAATTTCAAAGATTTATCCTTCCCCTTAAGAAAATCTTACGTATACACACATTAAAACATCAAGCAATATTAGTACTATAATTTCATAAACTTTAGTATATCTCCAATTTTTGCAATCACATAATTAGAAAAAGGAATATAGTAATAAAACTAATTATTTATTCTATTTTATTGACTTAATAAGTTATAGTTTATAATAAAATAATTAATGACCTTTCGATACAATTCATTTAGTTAACTTAAAAATTAACATACCAAGATCTTGAATTACTTAGTTCTTGTACAATGTATTTTCAGAAAAGAAGTACCAATTTATAAACAATATATATAAAAAAGGGCAACTTTCATATATAGTAAATAAAAAATTTATATTTGAATGCTATAACAAAGTTTGCATAATTGCGCTCCATAGCAAACATATAGTTGTATAATTCGTTGGCCTAAATTGTATAATTCGCTGGCCTATTTCGCTGCAATTGTATAATTCGCTTGCCTATTTCACTGCAATTATATAATGCGCAATTCTATAATTCGCTGGCCTATTTCCCTGCAATATGTGTATAAAATTTGCTTTGCATACAATTGAATCGAAGTAAAATATTTGTATATTGTATAATTATAAGTGTATAGGAAGAAAATATATGTTTTTCTCTCGCTTTATACAAAAACAGAAACACAATTTATACACATCTGTTGTATAAAGCGAGAGAAAATTGTATTTCGCTACAATTGTATAATTCGCAATTGTATAATTCGCTGGACTTTTTCGCTACAATATTTGTATAAAATTTGCAACTGTATACAATTGAATCAAAGTAAAATATTTGTAAATTGTATAATTATGTATATAGCACGAAGATATATGTTTTTGCATGTGTATATACAATTTTCTCTCGCTTTATACAAAACAGAAACACAATTTATACACTTCTGTTGTATAAAGCGATAGAGGTGAGCAGAGGGAGAGTGACAGCGAGAATATGAGAGTGGCAAGCGAGAGTTTTGGGAGAGAGACGACTGACAAACTTTGGCAAACATTTGCTATGGGGCACAATTAAATCAAACAGTAGCTACTCCATTTATTTTAGGTTAGTAGTTTTCTATTATATACAATTATCCCTATAAAAAATAATTAGCCACATCTAAATTGACTTAGTTTTGCTCTAGTTTTAAGACTTGAAAGTTCTTGTTCATCGTTCTTCATTGCCGGCTTGCGGCTTTAAACATATGCGATCAAACAGAGGCGGATCAAGGATTTGATATTCATCCATTTAAAAATTTGATAATGAAAATTGTTAATTATATTTGAGAGGATTTTATATGTCTTTTAAATAAAGGCGGGTGCAAAATAGATACATTGATTAGATGACTAAATCGATCTAAGCCGAGGCGGATCTAGGATTACGAGGTGGTGGGTGTCACATTGTTCAATTAAGATAAAATGATCGGTTGTTTTTACTTTGCGTTACAATTCGGGTTATTAATTTTATTTTACGTTACAAACAAATCGATCAAGTATGCGTGTTGGTATTAATTTCTTTTAGATATTCAGAGATTAGAGATAACTAAACAATTAAGTTTTTATAGCATTTTTGGAATTAGATGTTATATTCATTTAAACTTTGAGGAAAAAAAGTTTTTTCACATTAAAATTTGAGCTTGTACAAACCATTTAATAATGACATTAACTTAATATATTCATATTCCATTGAATTTATGTGTTGTTGGAGAATATCGTACGGAAAGATAAAAATATCATCTTAGTTTAATCCTAGTCATCTTACTTACCAAGAACGTCAGAGAAAATCGAAAGAACATTTAAATTTTTTAAGAATAATCTAATAATAATATTCAATGATTTTTAAACTTATATTTTTAAAAAACTACTATTTAAATATATTTCTAATAATATTTATTGGATGTTCATAATTCAGTACTCAATAATTAATAAAAATAAACATATACCACTAATATCAAGAGATTAATAATTAGTGAAAGAGAAAGTAAAAATAAAATTAAAAATGATTCGTGAAAATGAATCTATTTGAATCAATAAAGAATAGTAAATAAATAAGAATGAATGGAAAAAAAAGTTATGCCCTTTACACATTAATGGAAAAGACAAAAAAGAAAAGAAAAGAAAAAAGAAAAACGAAAAAAGACATAAAATAAAAATATGAGCACGAAAAAAATTAAGTGCTAGCATCGTGCCTCAAACTCGCGTTGGGTGTGTGACAGACTACTTCCACCACCAATTGAACTATTCGACATTATGATTATTGGATGACAAATTTAATATATACTTAATAATCATACATATATACATATATATCCAACTTTTTTTCCGAGAACAGTGGGTGCCATGGCACCCCTAACGGCCCACGTAGATCCGCCACTGAATCTTAGGCTTTGATTCTGCGCGAAGTCCACCAAGCATAATTTCTTAAAGAATATTATAAGTATACACTATTCATTTATAACTGTTGTTTATGAGTTTACATATATTTTGAAAATTAGAACATCAATACTTATATTTGTAAATTCATAACACATTATGTAACATACTAAATATTTGTTCAAATATTAATGAACAATCCTATTTAATACGACATTTTATATCGATTTGATGGAAGAGAATGATATTTCCACAATTATGATAGTACATGTAAAATATTAGCCTAATTAATTTAAAAAAGATTAAGAAATTAAAATATTTTTTTTTCTTTTTGAAAAAAAATTTCCACATTATCTAAATAAAAATTAAATATGAAGTTACTATGATATTATTTAAAAAGTACATGAAGTTATTCTGTTTAACTTATAAAACGAGATTAGAAAAAATATTACTTCCGACTTTTTTTTAAGTTAAAAGAATTTTAAAAGAAAAGAAACAAGAAAGAGTTTCTTTAAAAATATTAATTTTATTTAGAAAATAAAAAGTTATTAAGTTTATTAGAAAAAAATGTGTTTTCGATAAAGTAACAATAGTCACATTTTTGAGATCAAACTATTAATAGTGGAGATTTTATTAGACAAATAATTAATAGTAGGTATAATTTTTTAACTGTTGTAATACTAAAGAACAATGACAAGATGAAGAGAAAAAGAATATAAGACAATAGAAGAGCAATATATGTTAACTTTCTTTCTTTCAAGTGTATCAATATTATTCTCAACATCACTATTTATAGGATTACATTGAGGAATACCAAAGGGTGTCTTAAACATTAAACCTTGAGAATTATTACCCATTATGGAGGAAATAAAGTTAGGAGTTATGCTCATCCATTCGACCACATTATCAACAACATTACTACCAATAAAGGATAAAATTAATCTAGGAGTTATGGTCATCCATTTGACCACATTATCAACAACATCACTACTCATAAAGAAGGGAATTAACCAAAGAGTTATGGTCATCCATTTAACCACAAAAATGATTTACAACACTCCCCTTGGATGATCCTTGATATATAATATGCCTCGTTAAAACCTTACTAAGAAAAAACCCTGTGAGACAAAATCTTAGTGACATAAGAGTACACATATCTTGTTATACGCTTTATTTGCTGCCTCGTTAAAAACCTTGACAGGAAACCCATTGGGATAAAACCTAGGCCAAGTGAATAGAGTGTAGCGCGTAGTTTACTCCCCCTGTTGCAAACATCATTTAATTTATTGGAGACAACACATTTCAATCTTGGATACCAACTTTTCAAATGTTGAGGTTGATAATGCTTTAGTGAACAGATCCGCAAAATTATCAACTGAGCTAATTTGTTGAACATTTATTTCACCTTTCTTCTCAAGATCATGAGTGAAAAAGAATTTTGGTGAAATGTGTGTTGTTCTATCTCCTTTAATGTATCCTCCCCTTAACTGAGCTATACATGCAACACTGTCTTTGTACAATATAGTTGGAATATCCCTTTTCAAAGGAAAACCACACATTTCTTGAATATGTTGAGCTACTGATCTCAACCAAACACACTCCCGACTTGCTTCATGAATTACTATTATTTTTGCATGATTTGAAGAAGTAGAAGCTAATGTTTGCTTCATTGAACGCCAAGATATAGCTATGCGTCCATATGTAAATAAATATCCTGTCTGAGATCGAGCTTTATGTAGATCAGACAAATATCCAACATCTACATAACCAATCATTTCTGACTTGGATTCATTAGAATAAAATAATCACATATCAATGGTTCCTTTAAGATATCTGAGTACATGTTGTAACGACCTGTTTAGTCGTTTTGAGCAGCAGATTTTAATTCTGGAAAAACTGTGTGAGTCGACGGAACCCACGACGTACCGTCATGGGAACGACGGGCCGTCGAGGGGGTCTCGTTCCGAAAGACTTAGACTTCTAAAATTTGGGTACTGAAATCGACTCTCTGAACTTGGCGACGGACCTGCAGGACGAACCGTCGTGGGCACGACGGACCGTCGCAGGTGTCTCGTTCCAGAATACTTAGACTTCTGAAATTTGGGTACTGAAATCGACTCTCTGAACTTGGCGACG
>NC_028644.1:37227420-37286702 GCF_001406875.1 Solanum pennellii
TTCTTAGAATACTCTTAGTTTAGTAATTTGATCATAGATGTTCTTGTGGTGATGACTTCCAGATTTTGGGGAAATAATAGATGTTGAATTTTAGAAGTTATTGAATTGTCTTTTATTAATGAGTTTAAGTCTTCCGCATTGCTTTATGTTGATATTAAATTGAAATGTTAAGGTTTAGATTGGTTGGTTCGCTCACATAGGAGGGTAAATGTGGGTGCCAGTCGCGGCTCGGTTTTGGGTCGTGACACATGTTTGACTCCATTCCAATGTCTCTTTGTAGGGGCCGAGCTGAATCTTGCCTATAAACTTACTGCAAAACAAATGTCTGGTCGAGTATTATTAGCAAGATACATTAGTGTCCCAATAGCACTAAGATATGGTGTTTCATCACCAAGAAGCTCTTCATCATTTTCTTGAGGTCAAAATGGATCTTTATGTATGTCAAGCGATCTCACAACCATCGGGGTACTCAATGGATGTGATCCATGTAAAATCTCTTTAAAACCTTTTCTGTGTATGTTGATTGATGGACAAATATTCCAATTTTTCAAATGCTCAATCTGTAGGCCAAGACAAAATTTTGTCTTACCAAGATCTTTCATTTCAAATTCTTTCATTAAACACTCAACAACTTTTGAAAGCTCATTAGGAGTGTCAATGATTTCTAAATCATCAACATACACATCTATTATAACAAAATCAGATCCAGACCTTTTTATAAAAACACAAGGACAAATACGGTTATTTTTGTACCTTTCATTTAGCAAAAATTGGCTAAGATGATTGTACCACATCCGTCCTGATTATTTTAATCCATATAAGGATTTTTGAAGCCTTATCGAACAACTTGCTTGCGAATTTTTATATGTTTCAGGCACATTGAATGCTTCAAGTTATTTCATAAAAATATTGTGGTCCAATGAGCTGTATAAATAGGCTTGACAACATCCATTAGACTCATTTTAAGCTTTTCATGAACTGCCAAATTTATTTGATACCTGAAGGTAATTGCATCCACTATAGGAGAATATGTCTCCACATAAGAATACTAGGCCTTTGTGAAAAACCTTGTGCCACAAGTCGTGCTTTATATCATATGACTTCACCTTTTTGATTTCATTTTTGCACAAAAACCCATTTGTACCCCACTGGCTTGACACCTTCAGATTTTCGGAATATTTGTCCAAAAACTTCATGTTTTTTCAAGTTAAGTCAATTCTTCTTGAATTTCCTCTTTCTATTTTGGCCACTCATTTCTCTGTCTGCATTCATTGACAACTTTTGGTTCAAATTCCTCACCTCGTTGCATTATTTCAACGGCAACATTATAGGCAAAACTATTGTCCACCATAATATTATTTCGATTCCACCTTTTTCTCATTGAGATATAACTTATTGAGATTTCTTTGTTCTCATTATTTTCAGTTGTTTGGACCTTCTCAGAGGTCTTGTCATTTGTTATGTCCCTGAGCTCTTCTTGAGCAATTTTCTCCACAATCTTCATGAACACTTGTTCCTTTTTTCTTTTGAGGATTTTTATCCATTGAACCGATTGGCCTACCACATTTTAAACGTGGTTTAGACTCATTTGCTTTAACAACTTGTCCTATTGGGACATCAACTCGATTTGGAGAATTTGCAGCTGGAACATAAGATTTAGTAACCCTTGGAAGGTTAGTAAATGCATCTGGCAGTTGATTTGCAACATTTTCCAAATATATCATCTTTTTAACCTCTTTCTCACATTTGTTTGTTCGCGGATCCAAATGAGATAGAGATAATGAATTCCAATCCATCTCTTTTTCCAACTGTTTATGTTCTCTACCTAAGGTTGGGTATACTGATTCATCAAAATGACAATCAGCAAACCTTGCCGTAAATATATCTCCTGTCATAGGTTCCAAATATTTAATAATAGCAGGAGATTAATACCCAATATACGCTCCCAACCTTCTTTAGGGACCAATCTTTGTGCATAGTGGTGGGGCAATTGGAACGTATACCCCGCACCCAAAAATTCTAAGATGGGAAATATTTGGCTCATGACCAATAACCAACTGTAATGGAGAGAGTTCATGATAACTAGTTGGCCTTATTTGCACCAATGCTGCTGCATGCAAAATAGCATGCCCCCCATATTGAAACACACAACTTTGTCCACATCAATAATGGTCTAGCTATCAATTGGAGATGCTTGATGAAAGATTATGCTAGACCATTTTGAGTATGAACATGAGCAACTGGATGTTCAATTGTTATGTCCCTGAACAAACAATAATCATTAAAGGCCTGCGATGTAAACTCACCAGCATTATCAAGAAGAATTGTCTTTATTGCATAATCTAGAAATTGTGCTCTTAATCTTATTATTTGAGCTAACAACCTCGCAAAAGCCATATTGCGAGTTGATAATAAGCATACATGTGACCATCTTGATGATGCATCTATCAAGACCATATAATATTTAAATGACCCACATGAAGGGTGAATTGACCCACATATATCACCCTATATACGTTCCAGAAATGCAGGGGATTCAATCCCAACCTTAGCTGCTGATGGTTTAATAACTAACTTTCCTTGAGTACAAGCAATACAAGAGAATTTTTTTGATTGAAGAATTTCTGATTCTTCAAAGTATGCCCATGTAAATTCTCAATAATTTTGCGCATCATATTATAATCGGGATGACCCAACCGGTCATACCAAATGATAAAATCATTAGGATTAGTAAACCCTTTGTTTACTATGACATGTGATTCAACCATACTAATATTTGTATGGGACAATCCCGAAGAAAATGTGGGTAATTTTTCATATACATATTTTTGCCCCAATTTTATTGTAGTACTATAAAGGTATTCAACCTTTTCTTCATTGACAGTTTCAACATGATAGCCATTTTGGCGAATAACCTTAATACTTAATAAGTTTCTTTGAGAGTTACTACAATACAATGCATTTTCAATATTTAATATTGTTCCCCCAGGTAGTAATTAGGCCGCTCTTCCAGAGCTCTCAATTAATTTTGCACTACCAGATATTGTATTAACATAAGCCCTTTTCATAATCAAATTAGAGAAATATATTCTATCTCTTAAAATAGTGTGAGTTGTGACACTATCAAAAAGACACATTTATCCATTTTCCATCTTGAATCAATTGAAGAATTTTATTTATCTTCATAAAATAAAAGTACATCATAAGAAATATGAAAAATTAACAACTTAACAAGAAAATAAAATTAATTATTTTTCTGAATATAAAACAACATAAGGAAAAACATAACAATTAAAAGCACATAAATAAAACAACATAATTATTTTCCCCAATCAAATGATCAAACATTAGTTTTAATCTCCAAAAAAGTCTTCAACTTCCAAATGGGTAATATCATCAAGGTCATCAAAATCATTATCTTTTAAATCCAAATTTTCTTCAATATTGTCATAATAATTTTGTGAAGGCCCTGCATCGTCATCATTTTTACAAGTCAAGTGTGACTCCACCTGAGCATTAGAAGAAGATGCACCATTTTTATTTTCTTTTCTTTTCAAAGAATCTTGATTAATCCTAACAAAATGGTCACCTACTCGACATTCATTCTTCCAATGCCCATTCATGCCACAACGATGACAATTGCCTCTTGAAGTATTGCTTTGAGAACCCATATTGTTCTCCCTTTTGTGGCGACCACCACCACGATGATTATTATATCGTCATCTGCCATTGCCACGTCCACACGCACATTATTTTGACCTTGATTTTTGTTTTGTCTTCTTTCAAACTGGTCCTGTGCTTCAACCTTATTTGCTTCCGTTAACGGAGCAGTTCCCATAGGACGGGCCTCATGTTTTTTCAATAAGAGAGTATTATGTTGCTCAGCCACAAGAAGGCATGAGATCAACTCAGAATACTTTTTAAATCCCCTTTCACATTATTGCTGTTGTAACACCAAATTTGAGGCATGAAAAATTGTGAGAGTTTTTTCTAACATGTCCTGATCTTTTATATCTTTACCACATAATTTCAATTGGGAAGTAATTTTGTATACAACAGAATCATAACATATAGTTTTAAAATTCTGTAACCGTAAGTGAATCCATTCACAATGAACCCTTGAGGTGGTCATACCTTTCCTTAAAACCAGTCCAAAATCCAAGTGGATCTTTCATGGTAAGGTATTCAACCTTCAATCCTTCATCCATATGATGACGAAGGAAAATCATTGCCTTCGCTTTGTCCTGACTCGACACTGTATTACCATTTGTAATAGTGGCACCAAGACCTTTAGTGTCAAGGTGAATTTCAACGTCGAGTACCCATGACAAGTAATTATTTCCAGAAATGTCAAGTGCCATGAACTCAAGCTTTGATAAATTCAACAAGATAACTGTCACGCCCCGAGCTACCCCCGAGAGGCGGACACGAAACATAGGACCACAAGTGATCCCAAGTTAACCCCGCTGGCATGATCATGAGCATACTAAAGATAATAAACTGAATATGGAAGCTAAATCATAATTTAAACTAAAAAGATAGGGAATACCCATATTCTAAAATTGAGATAAATGAAATAATGATGAGTTTGATACAAGGATATAATTAACTCAATACTAGGATGAAACTAACTATGTCTGATATAATCCTCTAACTGACTGGAAATGTTGGGACAAGCCCTAGCTAAGTCTAGCAAAAACTGAAACTAAATGACTATTAGACAAAAATGAACTCATGACTATTGTCCTCGGAGAATGAGGAATCACCACTGAATCTGCTGAATTGGAGATTTGAAATCGATTAGAACCTAAAACGACATCACAAGAAGATGTAGCGCACGTATGCGTCAGTACTTGAAATGTATAGAGCATGTAGGATAGAATAAAGCTGAAATGAAACATAACTGAAAAGCACAAAAGTAAGTATAATAATCTGAAGATGATATACTACTGAATTCTG
The DNA here is from genome assembly GCF_001406875.1 of Solanum pennellii. Taxonomy (NCBI): domain Eukaryota; kingdom Viridiplantae; phylum Streptophyta; class Magnoliopsida; order Solanales; family Solanaceae; genus Solanum; species Solanum pennellii. The sequence continues at coordinate 37,232,380 of NC_028644.1, forward strand.
AGCTAACTGGATGAAATTGACCAAATTTATAACATGCCGAGACTGAATAATAACTGAACTGTAAATATGGTCGATGCATTAGAGTTTGACTGATCTGTGAGAGTTACTAATAATCGATAATAAAACCACATGATCTAAATATGGAGTCCGATGTATACGCCCCACCGAGAGGACCCAATATACCCTGCCAGAGGTATAAAGGCATGCTGACGTGGTCACTAAACTGATTGCCCATAGAGGAGACTTACAACCTACTTGGCTAGTGGTTCTTGGACTAACTAAGTACGCTGAACCCTAGTCCAACTCGGTATTATACTAATCCCATTGATTTATAGTTAAATGATTCTGTCTGAATTTCTGTAAATACTGGATAGCTCAAAACTGAACAGGCAAACTCAGAATGCAACATTTAAGCTGATACTGATGCATTAATAACTGAGGCATGTATAACCGAATAACTAAAATATCTGACCTAGCATGTGTAATTGAAGAACTAAAGAAATACATAGCTAGGGTTCTGAAATTCATGCAATAATTTTAGTAATAACATGATAATCTGATTTGGAACATATAACTAATAAATTCATGAAGTTCTGTTGAAGTTCTATAAACCCTAGGTCTAATCATGATACGAGAATCAAGAATCTAACTGAAAACTAGGGATCTAATGGTTAAAAGGAACCCACTTGTGAAATCTCACATACCTGCTGATGAAATCCATGGAGAAATATTTAGATTTCGGGGCTGGAACTGCTGGAACCTTGCTACATTCTTGAACTAGGGTTCTTGACCTTTTTCTCCTTTTTTTCCTTCTAAATTTCTAAGTTTTGATTTAATGATTTGACTTAAGCAAGTTTTAGTTATGTTTCTAGGCTCAAACTGACTAAAATCTGATGATTTAGGGTCAAAATAACGTATCTTAGGGTTTAAATGAAGTATCTTAGGGTTTAAATAAAGTTGGAAAAGACCAACAGACCCCTGAGTTAATTTCTGTTGGACCAAACAACGACCTGGACTAACTGTCCATCGTTCAATCTACGGTCCGTTGTTTGGGTCCATAGGTTGGGTTTGTTCGATAGACCTTTACTAAAATGGGCATAACCTTTTACTCGGAGGTCTCATTTTAGCAAGGTTGGTGTCTATGGAAATCTAATTCAATTATCTATCTTTTGGTATGTCATGGGATACCTAATTCATTTTGTGCGAAGAGTTATGATCAGTTGAAGTTTACTCAACTGCATTTCCCCTCTAACTTTCTACTAATTCCCACATACAGTCAGACCTACAGACTGTAGATGGAACGACGGTCTGTGATGGTCAATCGTGGTTCATGTCATAGAGTGGGTAAATGGGGTGTTGATCGACAGACACAGACTGTGGACCGTAGTCTGACCTAGGGACCGTAGGTCCGTCCGTCGATCACAAGTTAGCCAAATTTTCTGAACTGAGTTTTGGGGGCTTCAGACTTAAAACGACGGATGTGTAGGACGAGATGTGGGTTAGGATATGGTCCGTCGATGGTAACCGTTGATTGCACCTGCAGATTTCTGAAAAGCTGTTATTTGGTCTATTTTGGATACGGGGTGTTACATTCTCTCCCTTGGGAATATTGGTCCTCGAATGAAGACTAAACTAATTGAAATAGAGGGAGAGAGATGCAATCCTTACCAGTAAACACTGAGAACTGAGTTTATGACTAAATTGAGTTTTGACAACATGAAAATATGCTGAAAATGCACGTACAAACCGAGGGAACATGATTCTAAGACTGAATTTACGCATGAATGACTGAAAAACTAAAGAGGAACTATTACCTCAAGCTGGAGTGAAATCGGAAGGAAAGAGGTGGGGATACTTGGCTTTCATGGCTGCTTCTGCTTCCCAAGTAGCTTCCTCTACAAACTGAATCCTCCAAAAAACCTTGACTGAAGCGACTTCTTTGTTTCTCAACCTTGTAACCTGGCGGTCAAGAATCTCAACTGGTACATCCTCATAATAAAGACTATATTTCACCGCCACACTCTCTAATGGCACTATAGAGGCTGGGTCACCTACACACTTCTTCAAGAGCAAGATGTGGAAGACCGGATGTACTGCTGCTAAGTCTGCTGCTAACTCTAACTCATATTCCACCTTGCCAATCATTTTCAAGACTTGTACATGCCTACATATCTAGGATTGAGCTTCACTTTCTTGGCATATATCATTACCCCTTTCATAGGTGACACGTTAACAAAAACCCAATCATCAACTTGGAACTCTAGTTTCCTTCTCCTTACATCTGCATAAAATTTCTTACAACTTTGTGCTGTCTTAAGTCTATCTCTAATGAGTTGCACTTTATCCATAACATCTAGGTCTAAATCTGGCCCTATAAAAGTTTCTTAACCTACTTCAACCCAACCAATAGGAGATCTACATCTACGTCCGTACAAAGCCTCATAAGGTTCCATGTGAATGCTGGAATGGTAGCTATTATTGTAGGTGAAATCAATCAGAGGAATGTGATCATTGCAAATTCCCTTGAAATAGATCACACAAGCTCTCTACATATCCTCTAGGGTATGAATGGTACTCTCTTCCTGTCCATCCGTCTGCGTATGAAATGTTGTGCGAAGTTTAACTTAAGTACCAAAACCCTTGTGAAATGACTTCCAGAAATGAGAGGTAAACTGACGACCTCTATCTGAGATGATAGACAAAGGAACTCCATGTAAACTCAAAATTTCATTAATGTAAATCTTGGCATAGTCCTCTGAAGAATATGTAGTCTTGACCACTAAAAAGCGAGAAAACTTAGTCATCCTATCAACTATCACCCAATGCTGTCTGTGAGTACAAGGTAACCCTGTGATGGAATCCATACTGATCACATCCCACTTCTAAGTAGGAATATATCAATTTCTTGAGTCATACCTCCTGGTTTCTGATTTCTACCTTGACTTCCTGGCAATTGGGGAACTTACCCACAAAATCTGCTATATCCCTCTTCATGCCATTCCACCAATAGACTTCTCGCAGATTGCGGTACATCTTAGTGGCACCTGGATGAATAGAATATCTGGATTTATGGGCTTCTGGAAGGATTTACTTTCTCAACTCACCCACATCAGGAGCACACAATCTACCCTATAGCGCAGTACCCCATCTCCCCCTTGGGAGAAAACCTCCACTCTCTGATTGTGGACTGGACCCTTTAGTTCAAGCAAGATTGGATCACTAACATGCTTTTCCCTAACCTCCACTACCAAAGAAGATTCTGCCCCATTCTAAACTGTTACACCAGTTTGTGATATGCTCATAAGGCGAACTCCTAAGCGAGCAAGCTCGTGAACATCCTTCACTAGCAGTTTCCTTTCTTTCTCAACATTGGATACACTACCCATATATAATCTACTAAGAGCATCTTCTACTATATTTGCCTTACCAGGATGGTAATGTACACTCATATCATAATCCTTAAGGAACCTAAGCAGTCTCCTCTGGCGAAAATTCAACTCTTTCTTGGTGAACACATACTGAAGGCTCTTATGGTCAGTGAACACATCTACATGAACACCATACAAGTAGTGTCTCTAGATCTTGAGTGCAAACACCATTGCTTCAAGCTTGAGGTCATGAGTTGGATACTTCTTCTCATGCACCTTAAGTTGTCTAGAGGCAAAAGTTATACCCTTATCTCGCTGCATCAACACACAACCTAGGCCAACTCTGGATGCATCACAATAGATCACATAACCATATGAACCCTCTGGTAGAGTCAAGGCAGGAGCTATAGTCAATCTAGTTTTCCATTCAGCAAAGCTTTTCTCACAATCATCTGACCATTCAAACTTGACCATCTTCTGAGTCAACCTAGTCAACGGTGTGGCGATGGATGAAAATCCTTCCACGAATCTTCTATAATAACCCGCTAAACCTAAGAAACTTCTGATATCTGTAGTAGAGGTAGGTCTGGGCCATTATTTCACTGCTTCTATCTTCTGTTAATCCACTCGGATCCCTTCGCTAGATACAATGTGACCAAGGAAAGCCACGTATTGCAACAAGAACTCACATTTGCTGAACTTAGCAAATAACTGACGATCCTTGAGGGTCTGTAGAACAATTCTCAAATGACTCGCATGTTTTTATTGCCCCATCAAGAGGACCCAATATACCGTGCTAGAGGTATAGCATACTGACGTGATCACTAAACTTATTGCCCACAGAGGGGACTTACAACCTACTTGGCTAGTAGTTATAATACTAATTGGGTACGTTGAACCCTAGTCCAACTCAGTATTATGCTACTCTCATTGATTTATATAGTTAACTGATTACGTCTAATTTTTTGTAAATACTGGATAGCTCAAAACTGAAGATGAAAACTAAGAATGAAACATTTATTCTGATAATGATGCATTGACAACTGAGGCATGTATAGCTGAATAACTGAAATATCTGACCTAGCATATGTAATTCAAAAACTAAAGAAATACTTAGCCAGGGTTTTGAAATTCATGAAATAATTTGAGTAATAACATGATAATCTGATTTAGAACATATAACTAATAAATTCATGAAGTTCTGTTGAAGTTCTTCAAACCCAGGTCTAATCATAATATGAGAATCAAGAATCTGACTGAAAACTAGGGATCTAATGGTTGAAAGGAACCCACTAGTGAAATCCCACATTCCTGGTGATGAAATCCACATAAAAATATTTAGATTTCGGGGCGAGAACTGCTGGAACCTGGATTCGTTCTTGAACTAGAGTTCTTAACCTTTTTCTCCTTTCTTGCTTCTAATTTTCTAAGTTTTAATTTAATGATTTGACTTAGGTATGTTTTATTTATGTTTCTAGGCTTAAACTGACTAAATTCTGATGATTTAGGGTGAAAACGACGTATCTTAGGGTTTAAAAGAAGTGAAAAAGACCAAAAGACCCCTTAGTTAATTTCTGTCAGACCAAACGACGACCTGGACTGACGGTCCATCGTTAAATCGACGGTTTGTCGTTTGGGTCCATTGGTTGGGTCTGTTCGACAAACCTTTACTTGAATAGGCATAATATTTTACTCGAAGGTCTAATTTTAGCAAGGTAGGTGGCTATGGAAAGCCAATTCAATTATATATCTTTTGGTATGTCATAGGAACCTAATTCATTTTATCCTAAGAGTTATGATCAGTTAAAGTTGACCCAACTGCATTTCTCGCCTAATTGTCTGCTAATTTCCACCTAGACCTACGAACTGTATATTGAACGACGGTCCGTGCTGGTCAATCATGGTTCATATCATAGAGTTGGTAAATGAGGTGTAGATCGACGGACACAGTCTGTCCGTCGATCAGGACTTAGCCAAATTTTGTGAACTGAGTTTTTGCAGGCTTCAGACTCAAACGATGGATGTGTAGGATCGGCCGTGGGTCCGGCTATGGTCCGTCGATGGTAACTGTCGATTGCACCTGTAAATTTCTATCATAATGAATGTAAGTTTTCCTTCTTTCACCTTTTCCTTAATAAATGTTAGTTTTCCTTCTTCTTTTTTGGTTTGAGTTTCGGGTCCTTGTTTTGTTGATTTTATATTCAATTGTTTTGATAATATTGCTTCCAATTTTCGCTACTTTGTCAGTATGTGGTTTTAGGTATGTTGCATGGTCAAAATTCTATGTTGAATCTTCTCTTCTTCATCATATTTTTATGCACAATAATGCAAATCCATCTCAAATTTTCAGTGTAAGTACGAATTCAATTCTTAAAGGGCACAATCAGAATTTTTTTGTCACATATGAGTAAAGAACTCAAGATTCAACTGGGTATGCTATAAAATATTGTATTTGCTTTTCCTCTTTCATCTATGTCATTCTGAGAAATGCAAAATGGTGACTTGCATTTCAGAATTTACAAAATGATGAGCTTAATTTTTTTGTTTTATTTGTTTTACTATAAGCTCTATATTAATTGAACATATAGAGTAACTATGTGATGCATTGTCCTGAGAAATTCAAAAAAGAAGTGTGTACATAAATATGCCTTTTGCATACTTTGATATTCAAGTGACTTTCAATTGAACATGGATTAGTTTAAAATCTCAAATGTCAGTGATTTTAGTGTGACAAACATACCTCGATTCTTATACCTTCTAATATTAGACTAAATCTTACAAAGACTAAGAAAACCATAAGGTTTTCATTTGTTAAGTACAATATGAAAATGTGCTTACAAATTAATTGCATATATCATTTTCTGCCGCAATATTTTAGTTATAAAGCTTTTGTAAAGCTTCAACACTATCTTAATGCTTAACATTTCATTGGCAAGTGTTGATTTAACTGTTGTTATGTTTCATCATCTTCACAATCTCTCTTTAAAAAATGTCCATCTTATTTGTAGTCTGATAGCGACAAGAACACATCACACAAGAAGACTTAACAAGTGAGCTTAGCTTAACTAGAAAGATAAATTCACGCAGGAAGCATTATATTGAACCACAAAAGCGGTGAATCAGCTTCTACTATCATATCGTCATTGGCTAATGGATGTATTCTAGATATATAATACATGGGTTACCAACGAGCAACAATTACTGATTTCACAAAGGTGCGAACAGTTGTAGTGTGTTGTCATTGTATATCACGTACATGATGTGTTCCTCAAGCATAAAAGGTATCTTTGGCGTAAGAGAAGAGATTCTTTTGGTTGATTATATTGTCTATTTCTTTCTATATTTTATGTCGGATGACATTACTTTTTTAGTTTCTTTGTATGTACAATATTACGAAAAAAATAGCATACTAGCAGTAATGAGGAATTAAGGTGTCAAATTGGTGCAGAGAACATTACTTCGAACCCAACTGAGGTTAATTCTGTTTTTTAGTTGTGTACTTTTTCTCTTTTCTAATTTGTTACATTATACTTGAGAAAAAAAAGTATCTAATAGTAATGAGAAATTTAAGGTTTAATACTGGTGTAGATAACATTATTCTGAAGCAACACAAGCAACAAATAACTTCCCCTAGCATGCTGTCACTAATTATGAAGTATATTTTAGTTGTATGATACATGATTTGTGTTATACATGATTTATGAATGATAGCTGATTTCACAAAAGTTAATAGGACTTGGAGTGCACTGCCAGTCTCTATTTCAAGTTTCAACTAATGAACACGAATGAACATGTTTTTCATGTGTAGACTGGTGCATTTATGCATATTCTTACATTGAGTTTTTCATTTAAGAAGTTCTTCATAAGTATGTTTCTTTTATAAGGTTTCAAAACAATTTTTCTTTGCTACGATAGAAGATAATGTGTAAATTGGGGACAAAAAAGAAAGTTTTTCAAGTGGATAACACATTATTGTTTGCAATATATGTAGAAGTTGTCCCAAATAATACATTAATGCTGAGAGAAACTCAGTTAATGAGTGCTTTGCGGAAAATACATTTAAAGCGATAGTTTAATTGCAAAAGCACTAAAAGACAAGTAATATCAATTTTAATATGCCTTTCGCCAATCTAACATGATTATTTCTTAGAAATATGTAATTCTCAACGCATTATCTGTTTTTGTGCTTTTGAAATCTTTTCTTCTTTCTAATTTTCTTTTGTATTGAAAATAGGTGTAACTTGAACTAATTTTTTCCGTCTCTTGGAGTAGAAAAATAGGAGTATTACATGTGCCCGCTTTGTGACTTCAAAAATACTCATCAACTTTTACTTTTTGAAATTTGTTAAGAGAGAGTTACGTGAAAATGGGTATAAACTTAGTTCACATGACTAACCAGGATGAATGATTCGAAAAGCATTTCAAGTAAGTTGCACTCATTATGAGTATATTTGGTGCTGCTTTAAATAAGTTCTAAATGTATAATTCAGGTATTGCACTGTATCCTTGGTGTTGGTAACTTAATACTTTTATTTTAATACAACTTCACATTTTTCATAGATTCTTAAATGGTTTCATGTGTGCAAAATAAATTTGACTACAAAAAGTAGTTATTTGACCATGATGGTTAATGATACATGCTTTACACTTTATAGAACTTTTGCGCCAACATAAGAGAAAAAAAGTTGGAAGGTAGTAATCAAAGTAACATAAAGAATGTAAACATAGAAAATTATTGAACTTGATCAAATGTTGATGATAATTCTACCCAATGCAAGGAATAAGTGGAAAAACTTTTCAAATTGTAGATAAATTAAAAATTCGAAAGCATGTATTTTATGGTTCGTGTATGAACAAATTGTGTTGTCATACGTGAATGTCATAAATTGACTTGATCTTATTTTTTGTAGATTTTACTTGAATCATTCTATGCATATGAATAAGTTGCATTGTGCTTGACTAATAACCAAATCAAGAGTGAGGTTTGCTTATGGATGGTATAAATATCGCAAACTTGAACTTTCTTTTAGAATTATGGATACAATATGTTGTAATAAGTCAATTGAAATTCTCTTAGACCTTTACTCCTTAGAAATTATATTTCATTCAATTAGATTTGTTACTACAAGAATGACCGATGTAAACAAGCACAATAATTGTTTATCTATTGGGGAAGGGGTGTACAAACACTACAAAGAGAAGTTTTACAAGATATTATGTAGACTATACTATAAATGGTGGACTGTTTCATTTGTCATTAAATTTTTTTTTAATCATTTTCCTTTAAGCTATAATCATTTGTATTGCTTTTGAAAACACATGCCCTCTCAAATGTTGCTGAACTTTCATATCTATGACGATTTCTGTTGGGTACACTGAGATTGTGGATTTATGATTTGGCTAATTTCTTCTTTGTTCAAGAATCACTACTTTGTTAGTCTATTCCGAAAGACATAAAATTTACTTGCCTGTAATATTATTGGGATAAGTTGTTTGTACTTTTTGTCATTTGAGTTTGCAGGAATCAACATGTCTAGACTCTTAAACAAGTTATGCGTCTCAAGTGTCGTTGCACTTCTATGTATATGTGAGTATTATCTCATTTTTAATTTAAGTTAGATGTTACCGATCCATACATGAGTAGTTCTAGAATATGTAATTCATTTGTTCCGAGTAAGTTTTCTATTTCCTTTTTTTATTCTTTTGGAAAAGCAGACAAAAATGTTTACCCAAAAGGACCAGGGCCTCTCTTCAATGTGGGAGTCTTATTTGCACAAACAATTTGTTAGTATTTCTACTTTATGATTCATTTGGTTGTTGTCTATGATGGTAATCTTTACGTAGTACATTCATTTACTCCTATTCTTACAAATAGTGAGATGAATTCTAAAAAAAATAAAAAAATCACAGATGAAGTATAAGCTTGACAAGTTCAATTGTAGATGAACTATAAAACATGTAGAAAATTTTATATTTATTTTAGCTTCGTGTATGACCATTTTTTTTTGTTGTGATATGTGGATGTTGAACTGAATGTGTTGGAAATTTTTCTATTTCAAGATATATCAAGTATTGTCATGTTGCATTACTTTCTTTGGTGTGGACTTTGAATCAACTGAAATAATTTTTGCTTTCTCATATCAAATTTGGAATAAATTATCCACAAATAATTTTTCTTATTTTTCCTTTATTTCTAGGTCAACAACTTGAATATAATTAGAATTAGATAACTTTTTGATGTAATTTTTATCTTAAAAAAATGCATTCATATGGCAGTGTGTACTCATATTTTAATAATATTATGTTTTTTTTGTCACTTGTACATTTTGATGTCGTTTGTAAATTAACTTTACTTCCCCTTTGGTAGATCTCACTTGAATCAGTTTCTACACTAGAAATACTTGGGCTATGCTCTCGGGTTGAAGTCAGATGAAATGTGACGATAACATATAAATTTGAATTTTTTTTGCAATTGGATGTGATATTTTTTAATTTAGCTCTCTAAGTCAATTACACTCTTTCAACGGAAAATTGTTCTCTGTTTAATCCAGCCAGAATTATCATAATAAGAAATAGCTCCTAATAATACCTACTTTGCTACATTATATATTCATTGAGACCTGTAAACTTTTACCAATTTTTGTTATTGTCAGTTTGTCACTGTTATTATTATTTTTTAAAACTAAAAATTACTTGTGAGAGTCTGTTGGGCCCGTGCTATCACGGTCCCTGCCCCTCTAGTATATATATATACTTGTGTTTTTTCAAGCTAACCAAGTCAGAAGTACCTCGTTCTTTTCTCATTATCCCTTGTATGCATATTTTTACAACAATAATTTAATATATAATATTATTTAGAGTTTTGCCTATATATAATGACTATATTATAATCCATAGAGAAAATGGTCAAATACTTCTGATTTATAATCGAATTTTTAACTACACACATATATTTCACAAGGGTTTATGACCCCTGAGCTATTTTAAAGTGAAATTATCTCCTTCCAAAAATTTCATCATCAGACATGTGTCTTGTGGTGAAATACACACTTGACATGCGTATCTCACCATTTAATAATTTTTTTTAAAAAAAGTTTTCCTCCTTTCTCTTCCTTTCTCTCCAAAATCATTTTTTCAATCTTATGATAAACACCACTTTTTACCTCAATAAATTTCTATATCTCTAACAATTCATAAAAACTAAAATTTAAGTTACTTTTCCTCTTTCCTACTCTTTATTCTTTTGCCCTCTAACATTTTCGTGATTAATTTATAATTTGACTTTCTGATTTTGATTTTTCGTGGGTTTTAGGAGAAAAATGTAGAAGAAATTGTTTTATTTTAGTTTCTTTTAATAAATTTGAACATATTTTTTAAATATACAATTACTTCATTCTAATTTTGTTACTCTTGAGCACATGAATTTTTTTATAAAATCATGGGTATATTTTTTTTATAAAATCATGGATATCTTCTAAATAAGTCTATTGAAAATACATTTAGTTCAAAATAAGTCTATTGAAAAATTATTTATTCATAAGACACATTAGTTTTGATAATTTTCATGCCAAAAATCTATTGAAAAGATTTCAAAAATGATGATGATGAAAAATGTATAGTTATATATAGGGGTACCAAAAATGAACCCACACTTAGGTTATCTTTCCCAACTCACCCAGAATTTAGGGTTGAACTCAAGATAATTTGAAAGTATAAATTAACGGAATCCCATAGTGTAAGATCTAAATTACATATTATCCCAACTAATTTTCATTTTACAAAGAATTCCTTAAAAAAGTAGGCTCCTGATACATAGCTAACATTTGGATACATTATATCGGATAAAAGGTAAGTAAATTATTGTTGCGCTAAAAAAGAAAAAAATATAAAAATTAATTGTACTTTCTTGATATACACCTGAATGATCCTAAAGAGTCCATATCATAATAGGTTATCCACCTAGACATTACGAAATTCAAATTTCAAAATTACATCTTCTCCGTTAAAGAATAATATTTGAACATCTAAAAGATTCTGAAACAGTGAGAAGTTCGACTAAAACTCTGAGATTTTATCAATACATGATGAATATATCAATTATACTGAGACATTTAGAAATTTGGGTGAGCGAAGTGAATTATGAAAGTTACAGAAGTGACAAAATCGTTATTGGACAATCAATTTGTTTTTTTGAATCTCAAAGCAACAATTTCAGTCGAGTTAGATATCGATGTATCAATGAATAATATTGAGTTTTATACATCGTAGAAGGTAACTCATCTCTGATGAAAATTAATAATGACATGGATGTTACACTATATTTATAAGTGAAAAAAGTGAGCCAGAATTCGCAATGTATCCATTATGTATTGATACAAGGGAGAAGATTGGTGGTGATATACATAACTTTGACGTAACATGCGGAGAAATTACGTGTGTAGAAGGCACATCACAGGATAAAGAAGCTATTGCAGTGGTTCTGTCAAGAATTTGTGTTTTGTATTTTTTTCTAGAATTGGAAGTTATAAATTACATAATGGATTCAAAAAGTATAGAGGTGAAGACAAGTCAATATATAATGGTAAAGCAACGCTCGTAGATGTGATGGAGAAATATAAGATAACGAACAAGTCCAATTGCAATGTAAAAAGATCTGATAGACAAAGATATGTGAGTATTTCATCTATTTTTTGACGAACTTTGTTTGATTTTTTAAGATCTATAAATGGTGATACATTTATTTTATTTATTTGTATGATGCATAATTTTTTTAGTACTCGTATAATGGTGGTGATGATTTTTGTTTAATTTGTTGATTATGATGTGTAATATATTGATAATGATAAATTATTTGTGAAGATGCATTCATTGATATATGAATGGAATGCTGAAAAAAGTGAATAGCATCCGCTAAGCATCAGATACATTCTATAATTTGATGCGTCAAAACATAAAAAATTGTATTACGTGCAACATGTAACTTTTTTTTGACTCTGACACCTAAAACTAAACTGAATTAATTTAATTGTATTGATTGTTAATATTGTTGATACATTAGGTTAATATTGCTGATATATTAAGTTAATATTGTTGAAACATTAAATAATTTAGTCGCAGCAATCATATAGCCAGTACATTCTAAATTTTTGTGATTCGTGAATATTTTTTTTTCTGAATCTGATACATTAAACTACACTTAATTTTATTGGTCTTTAAAAATTATTGATACATTAATGCATCATTCTTTGATTACTCTTATCATTATTGTTTTATATATTATAAAATGTAACTGCTATATGCATCAATATGATGAAAAAATGTACAACTATGTGCTGGTAGGCTTTTCGAATGAATGTGGATGGACTATGAAGGCTTCATGCAGGAATAAATATGATGTTTTCAAAGTTATTAGATACTTCAATAGTGTATATACGTGTCCAATGCAGGATAGGGTACTAACCAAATTCCAAGTAACAATTGGGTTTGTTAGTGGTGTGTCTGCTCCTAAATTGGTCAACCATATACATATTGATACTCCAAAAGATAGAATTGATGATATTAGCAAATTCTATGGGGTTCAAATATCTTATTAGCAGGCATGATGTGCTAAAGAACGTGCATTAGAAATGTAAGGGGTAAACCATCAAATGGATATAGGCAGATGTCGAGAAACATCTACATTCTCAATACTGTGTATCCAAATTCTTATATAAATATGTAGAATACTGAGGAAGATGAATTTATCTATATGTTCATAGCCTTAAGACCATTGATGAAGGAGTTCGATTACTGCAGACCAATAGTTGTTGTCGATGGTGCACATCTTGGAGGATCTTACAAAGGGACATTTTTATCAGCAAGCGTACTTGATGGGGAAGGTATATATCTTTTGTAATTATGAGTTTATTGTAAATGTTATGTATCAAATGAAATAATGTGTGTAGCTCTGTAATTAGGTTGCATATTCTCGTTGGCATATGATGTTGTGAACACTGAAAATGATCGTTAGGGGAATGATTCTTCAAACAATTCAAAATGCATTTGGCGAGCGAGAAGAAATGTGTGTTGTATCGGATAAGAATGAGAGTGTCACGACCCAAGATCACCCCAAGTCATAACACAACATACTTGACCCCGAAGGTGTCTTGTACAAGCCTCTTAGCATTAATTCATCACATGCATAGGCAATAAAAATAGTGCGAAATTAAAAAAAATTCTCAATAAAGTCAACAATCAAATACTCATTTACAAAATGACGAAATACTAAGTCTCAACATAGCCATATTAGACACAACATCAACATCATAGGAACACAACTTTTACAATTGAAAGAAACTACTAAGAGTGGTTTACATCAAAACAAAACATAATTACTCTTCGTCCTCAAATCCATCAGAACGTACCAAGTCTAGGAGAATATATATCCAAGACTTCAACTAGAGAATCCACTAGCAACCTCAACTTACACTTTGTAGTAAAAAGATGAAGAATATGATGTGAGCACAATCAAGCACTAAGTATGATGACCATGCAAAACATACTAAAAGGGGATATTTTATTGAAAGCCATGCTTTTATGACATTTGGTAAAACTTCATAAGCATTGAATAATATAGCATAATACAAGTCATAACCAACATACAAGTCATAATATTTCATTTAAATTATTAACTTTACCTATTCACCTTCATCATGAGTAATCATTTTTCATCTAATGCATTCCATGAACATATACGTTAAGTAGATCATTTCATCATATTAAGACCTCTATCCAAAGTTACCCTAAGACACTGTTAAGTATACATAAAGTGGTAACCCTTACTACCTCTTCATACCACACCTAAGTGTTCCTCAAGGCAACATTCATATAAGAACCTTTACATTCCATCATGTCATGCTAAATAACTCATTTCATCAATATAAGAGAGATATGCATCACATTATAGGGACAATAAATAAACATTCATTATTAGCTTCATTTTGAGGACTATCAAACATTAGTCATGAAGACTTAGGGAACTCACTCAAGCACTTTCAAATCCTACTCGTGCCATGTGTAGATAGCATTCCATATTACTACCTACACGTTGTAGTACCTATCAAGTAAGTAGAGTGCATATCCCACAAGATGGGAATAGTCATTAATAGACATATATCATGAGAGAGAAATCATAAGATCTGATGTTCTAGCCCCACGCCGTAAAAAGGTGTTCTACTTTCCAAGAGTAGAACGAATACACATTTTATGTAGGCAAATAGTTTAGGGGGTATCCAAAGATGTTCATGGGACTCTAACCTAAAATTTGGGATGAGACACCATATTAACCATATCCACTCGCTGATTTGACTTAGTTCCCCTAGAATATTTTCATTACTAAATAAAGGTGTGCTTGAAAAGGCCACCAAAATTAGGCCTACATATCCAAGACACATACAAATAGAGGAGAAAACCACCATTAGGTCTACCGCTTCAAGGTATAAAGGATATCTCATTGATTTTCCTAGGAAGAGCCACCACCATTAGGTCTAACGCTCCTAGGTTCATCATTTCACACAAGAAGAAGGTCACCACCTTTAGGTCTACTGCTTCAAGGTTTACGTTCAAATTTAGCACCTAGAATCCTCACGAAAGGCTACCACTGTTAGGTCTACCAACAACAAGCTTTAGCCTAGGATACTTCTACATTGTTTCATGAATAGAGCTGCTTCCAACATTAATTCTACCAATTTATGATCATTTAGACATTAAGTCAAAATACATTTATTAGTCTATAAGAGGATGCTCCAGCTTACATGTAATACTTAGAAAGTCTAAAGCCTAATCTAGAGCCTAACACGAGAGTATAAGAGTGTAACATTGTTTTAAGGCCAAATATAATGTACATAAGTCATTTAGGAAGTTTTAGAATCAAATATTTAAGAAACGTCCATAACGTCCCAAAACTAATTCAAGAGGTGTTAGTGTGCCTTAGCCCATTTGACAAGGTTTTAGGAGTCAAAATTCAATGAAATTTGGTGGTAATATGTCTAATACATATTAGAGTTGGTTTATAGTTGAGACGTCCGGGTACGACTCCCTATGTACCAACCAAACGGGTCCGTGAGGAGGACCCTTGCAATTTGGCAAAAAGCTGTCAATTGGACAATGCTCACCTACGACCACAGTCGACGAGGCGTGGTTGGATTGACAGGGCGTCGATGCCTACGTCGACCAACACTTAGCCATTTTGGCAAAAAGTAGAACAGTCTCTGACACCATCAACAGATGTGCAGGACGGATGGAGGCAAGGGCGTAGGTTGACCTACGAACCATCGATCGAGGTCTCGTAGGTCCTGCCACTATTTCGCTGTTTTATTTTAATTATTTCATTTAATTATTTAAGTGGTTAGTTTGTTAATTAAGGGTTAGGGGAGGTTCAATTAAGTTAATTAAGAACCTCTATATAAAGACCTAGCCTAATTAAACTAAAGCTGACTCTCCTAATTCCCAAAGCCCAATTGCTCTTCCTTCTCTCTTCTTTATCTCTCTCAAATAGAAGAACTTCATTGAAGGCTAGGTCAAGGTCTAAGGGCTGCAAGAATGGGTATCTTTTACATCAAACTTCATCAATTAGTAAGGAATGAGATTCATTTCACCTTTGGGATATCTTTCCCCAAAGGGTTCCTCCAAATTGATTTCAAAAAGAAGAGTTTTCAAGTGGGTTTTCTTCTTTTATGAATTTTAATTTATACATTTCTTTATATAATTATGAGTATATTATGATGCATTGTAAGTCAATTATTCTAGTTCTTGATTAATTAACCTAGGTTGTGAAGAAGATCATGAATTTGACCTAAGTCCCTAACCCTAGGCTATGAACTAGTGATGAATTGATGTGTAGTGATTCAATTGTAACATTGCAGAAAATTTCATGTCTAGTGAAGATCCCAATAGGTCGTTAAGAATGCGTCTTGGGGGTACACAGGAATTCCAATGCCTAATATTAAGAAATATTGGGCATAATATAGAAAATTGGTTAAGGGATATTAGACAATTTCTATATAATACCCAAATAGGCAAAATATTGGGCATATTAGAAAATATTAGCTTAAAAGTGTTAGCCAATTTTCTATGTATGAACAGCTAAATTAAAATACATTTTGGGTTGTCCTACCCAATCCAAGCTTGTTCGAGAAGTGTACCTGCAATAAAGACCCTAAGCTAAAAAATATTGATTCTCAACTTAATACAATATGTGCTAGGCATCAAAGTGTCAAGCCTAGTACCATAGCACATGACCATTTAAAATGATCATCTAGAGTAAGCAGTTCCCAAGGATATAGTGAGGACCCTTGGGTCAATAAGAAATGAGCAGTAACACATGTGCAACCCATGTGCAAGCATATGTTCAAGAATTCGGTTAGGGTGGTTAGGGCGGTTAGGGGCAGGCACATATGTGGGGGTCAAGCCATGTGAGGATGAGCTTCTTAACAAACTCTAGACTCTAAATAACTGACCTAACTATCTAACTAACCTAGGACTTACCGAAATAAACAAATTAGCGCACCCGACAACCTAAGACTTAATTGGGTGACACTAACCTAGTAATTAGTTCAAGAAACATCCTAGTACCTAACCTAGGATGGTCCAACAGGGTTAGTTATGGTCTTAACAACATAGGGTTACTTTAGAAATTATCCTAGGTCGCTTAATTAAATAAATTAGCAATTCAATTAATTAATTTAAATGGTCAAACAAAAATCCTTACACTAGACAAGTAACTAACCAAGAAACATCCTAGTACCTAACCTGAGATGGTCCAAAAGGGTTAGTTATGGTCCTAACAGACTTAGGGTTACTCTAGTACTTACCCTAGGTGACTTAATTAATTAAACAAAATAGAAATGACATCATTACTAGATAATTTATCTAATCTATCTAATTAGATACAGAATGAACCAATAGTGAGATTTTTTGCTAAATGGGAAATTTAAAATGCTCGATGATGGAAATGAGGGAATATCTACAATACATGGATTTAATTAGATACAATTTGAAGGATTTATTGATCAAGGTTTGAAGGAAGAACTATATAAGTTTCCAAAAATTGAAGATACTGATCAAGAAATTGAATTTTAATTATTTGTGGAAACATATCAAGGTTTTCTTCAAGGTTTTGTGCAAGGTGATCTTCGTAAATTAAATTCTACATAAGGTATGGGTTTCTCTCCTGGAATCTTTCTCCAAGAGTATTTTCCATCGTCTTGAATCTATGAAATCTCGAAACTAGGGTTGTTTCCCGATGTTCTTATTGAACGTCCTTTTTCCATAGTATCCTTGTTTCCGATTCTGATGAGTATATAGATATAATCTCGATCATGTTGTTGGTATGTGGTGCTGGCTGATCTTAATGTGTTGGTTTCTTGATCTGTAAATGTCGAATGATCCTATAAGTATACTCGTATGATTTTAAGTATTCCTTACATGAAATAAAGAATGATGTTATGTTAATTGTATCCGAAAGTGCTAAGCATTGATGTGTTACGGTCAAAGAATGTAGTTACTATCAAATGTGACTTGTTCAAGATGATATGTTCAGTAAAGTATTCATATGAAGCTATCCGAAATGGCTAATAATGTTATGCCTAAGTTATGATATTAATTTTGCTAGTAATGATTTCATGAAATTATATTTGAATGAATGTTTAGCTTGTGCCAATAAATTGGCTATGAAGTCATTGCCAAATATTCTAGGCCAATACTAATTTTATGCCAATCACATATAACCAGAATATTGGAATGACAACTTAAGCACATCTAAGATAATTCAATGAATCCATATCCAAGGGTATGCCAATCATTGGGACAATCCCAACATGCCCTAACCAAATGAATTATGAACATAAGTATTTCATTGAATGAAGTTCTCAATGTCTATAAATGATGATATGAAGCTACCAATTGAACATAAGCAAGTAAAGTGAGAATTAACATAATTAAAAGTGTCTAAGTTAATAAAGTGACCAGAATGAGGTGTTAAAGGAAGTGAGACAAGTCTCACTTACACCTAAGATACTATGTTAGATACTCATGAAAAAGGGTGTTAAAACGTGTGAGACAAGTCTCATTAAGACCAAAGATGTTATGTAAGGATATATTCACATTTCATCAATGTAAATAAAGGGATGACAAGTCATCAATAGATCAAGTAAACCTCAATCTAGAAGAAAGATTCCATAATGTTTGAGTCAACTCTAAAAGATAAGAAGATAAAGAAAAATAAGCAAAGCACCGATAGAATAGCTATGAGCTTGTGCTTGCACATGTAAGTCTCATGATATGAGGCTCCACCATGGTGTATAAGAGTCTCTGAATATGTCCTAGTCTTCAAACTATGTCTAGCCAACATGAGAAATACCCTGTGGATTCCACCTAAGAGAGTTAGGTATGTTCGGTCTAACCTTGGCCAGTGAGATCACCTCTTTTTGGTGTGGGGAAGACACCAGATTTCATGTTTACCTCACATGATCTATGTCAGTTAATGCTCAAAAGAATGTTCTTGGTTCACTTTAGCCGTGAGCCACCCTTTTCAGTGTGGGTTAAGCACTTGACATGGATTCACGTTAGCTGGTGAATCATCCCTTTCGTTGTGGGGAAGACACTGGATTTCTTGCTAGCTTCACATGATCTTAATTTTATATACTTCTCTATGTAAATAAAAAGAAAGAAGAGATGTAAATTCAAGGCAAACTAAGAAATTAAGGGCTATGAATGCCAATGTTGATAAGAATGAAGTTTCCAATAAGTATCCTCATGTTATGAAAATGATCAAGCCAAATAATATTGGCTTATAATGACTTTATATAATTGGCAAAAGATCATACCCAAACAAGATTGGCTTATAATGATTTCTTAAATTATGTAAGAGATGCCTAATAGGCTTAACCAATAAAGATTGGCTTAATAAAGATTCCATGCCCCAAATTGTAGTTAAATCATTTCTTTAATATCTTGAATTACTTACTTGATTCATTATGGGTATGGGACTACAATATCATTGCACTTGTAAGTAAAACATAATATCAAAGGAGATCTTTTGAACTAGACAACAATAAGAAGAAAAAGGCTGAAAAAATAAACTAAGTATGGGGAAAGGGGCTCTCGGGTTTGGGGGCATCAAAATCAAAAATTTTCGCTCGAGTTGTTCTAAAATTATGTTGATGATTCTAAGGTATTGTATTCATATAGAACATGAGTTTTGTGCTTTTAATGCATTAAAATACGACATATTGATACCACAATTCACAAATAACGAATTAGGAAAGTCTAGTGATGTCACTTTCCAAAAATGACATGTTGTTATAGGGAGAAATTTCCTTGATCATGCATAGCCCTTATGCGTATGTGTACATACACCCATACTTAGTACAAGTATGTACTAACCTTATACTATTATTATCTTTTCAGGTGCAGGTCAGAGAGAAGGTTGAAGTCTCATTGAAGCTGTTTAATTTGTCGTTCTCCAGACTTTGGTAGGTCCTCTTAATGCTCTAGGATTCTACACTTATTTATCTAGCCTAGGTCTTTAGACATAGCTAGTTGATGTTGTCCCTAACATTTTTTTTAGATATTTGTTTCAAAGATTTGTATTAAGGTCGTTTTGGAAAACTAATACATTATTCTATGTATACTTCATTATGTTTTAAAAGTTTTAAATTTTCCGCAAATTTAACTATATGAATGTGATGAAAGCCAAGAAGAGGCTTGTCTTTGACCTTTGAGAGGTTAATGACGCCGGTCGCGATTCGGATTCCAGAATCCAGGTCATGACAAACTTGGTATTAGAGCATGAGGTTAAATTACCTAGGAACTAAATCTCAAAACAACCACGTTACAAAGTTTCTAACTTATGGTTGTGAAGCGCGCCACAGTCATGACTTAGAGACTAAATGATGATAGGAAATCTACCTTCTTCTACTTTTTATCGTACCGTGTAGATTTTTGACATTTGTGTCATTCTAGCATCTAACTTCCTTCTTGTGTGTATGCGTGAACACAAAAGAAATGCGGGCAGGAGATTTGGAGAAGCAGCTGCTAGGGGAAACCAAGCTCTCCCTCAAGCCCCACCTGCTGGAGTGTGTGGTAAGTGTGGCTGTTTGCATGGAGGTGAGTGCATGGTAGGTTCTAATGCCTGCTATGGGTGTTAATGAAGAGGAGAAGGCTCAGTTGGTTGCATACCATCTCAAGGATGTGTATCATGTATGGTATAAGATATAGGTCAGGATGCACGAGTGGTCTAAGGCGCCAGACTCAAGTTCCGGTCCTTTTAAGAGGAGAAACATTAGAGCTGAAAGAGTATATAGAGATTGCCCAATAACGATTCATGATAGAGTCACCTGTGCTGACCTAATAGAATTAGCCATGCTTGACTTTGAGATAATTTTGGGTATGGATTGTCCTCATAAATGCTACGCTACCATAGACTGTCGAAACAGGGTAGTAAGTTTTAAGTTTCCAAATGAATTAGAGTAAAAATGGGAAGGGCGTTGTTCAAATCCAACAAGACAAATAAGTTCAAATCTTAAAGCCAATAAGATGTTATCTAAGGGGTCAGGAGCCGATGAGAACCTTTCTTATGAAGAGATTTCCGTTGAAATTTTAGATGACCAAGTGAAACGGTTGAGGAACAAGGAGTTTGCCACCGTTAAGGTGTTATGGAGGAAACACCTTGTTGAGGGAGAAACATGGGAGGCCGAGGCCTACATGAGATGCCGTTACGCTTACCTATTCAGTTCTTGATGGTAGATATGCTCTTCATAAGTCTTGTTTTTGCTTAAGAAACTCTGAGTTATTAGTAGATTGGCCAATTGGATGTTTTAAGTCCATAATCGTGTGTCTTTTGCTTGCACTATATGAGTTAAAATGAGTTCATGCTTGCATTCATGTTTGTGTTTTTATGTAGCATAGACATGATCTTTTTGTTGCATAAGTTGTGATGGGTATTAAGTTAATGGTGATTGAGAAGGAAGTTCCTCAATCTCAAGTATGAAGCTTCAGATAAGCTTTGAGTAATATGCATCATCCAGAGTAAGTGTGAATCATATACTCACAAAGAGTAAAGTTTCAAGCATGTTAAAGTGTTTTCGAAAATCACCCTCTTTATTTTAAAAATGATGTGTAGTGTCATTCAGGCACAAATGTTCCTAAGGGGGGGGGGGGATAATGAAACATTCCATAAAATTTCATTTCTAGTGAAGATCCCAATAGGTCGTTAAAAATGTGTATTGGGGGTACATAGGAATCCTAATGCCCAATATAAAGAATATTGGGCATAGTATAGAAAATTGGCTAAGGGGTATTAGCCAATTTTCATATAATACCCAAATAGGCAAAATATTGGGCATATTATAAAATATTAGCTTAAAACTGTTAGCCAATTTTCTTTGTATGAAAAAGTAAATTAAAATACATATTGGGTTGTACTACCCAATCCAAGCTTGTTTGATAAGTGTACATGCAATAAAGACCCTAAGCTAAAAAATATTGATTCTCAACTTAATACAATATGCACTAGGCATCCTCAAGTGTCAAGCCAAGTACCATAGAACATGACCATTTAAAATGATCATGTAGAGTAAGCAGTGCCCAAGGATATAGTAAGGATCCTTGTGACAATAATATATGAATAGAAACACATGTGCAACCCATGTGTAAGAATTCAGTTAGGGTGGTTAGGGGCAGGCGCACATGTGGGGGTCAAGCCATGTGGGGCTGAGCTTCCTAAAAAACTCTAGACTCTAACTAACTCACCTAAATATATAAATAACCTATGACTAACCTAAATAAACCAATTAATGCACCATACAACCTAAGACTTAATTGGGTGACACTAACCTAGTAACTAGTTCAACAAACATCCTACTACCTAACCTAGTGTAAGACCCCAAAATGAGATAGGGTGTACAGAGAATAAAATGTTTGTATCAAGTTTATAAGTTCATAAAATGATTTATAATATGATTTAGAGGCAGTATGTAAAGTTTGAAGTGATATGGAAGTCGAACGTCAAGGGACAACCGAAATGTTCGACGACTAGTCACCTATGTGCCTGATGTGACTATGCGTGTTTATAGACTATATGTCATGAGATTATGACGTCATAAAATGAAGTATAATGATGTTTAAATATGCTATATGAAGAAGTTTGGAGGTCAAACGACAAAGAACGTCCAAGGTGTTCAAAAGATAACCCTTAAGACGCTCAACGTGTGTCTTGATGGGGCCTAGCCTATTTGGACGAGTTTCAGGTGTTTTATCTGGGTGAAACTTATGTGGAAGGTATAAAACTTACTAAGTGTTGTATTTACGTTGTAAACGTTCGGGTACGACTTCTGAAGGGCCCAACAAAAGGCACCATAAGAAGGACCCAAGGCTGGTCGAGACGCTGCCTTGGCAGTGTCAATCGACGGACCAAACGACTGCCAGTTGGTCAACCAACGTCCCGTTTGTGAGGTATAGTATATTGGTACTTATATGAGAAGGTCTTAAGACAAAAATTGTCCAAGGACCAATTGACGGAATCCAATGCATGGCCCGTCGACTGACCAACGGCCCGTAGATGGTTCTGTCGATGGTGGCCTGCAAGCTGTTGCTTGTGGACTGTTTCATTAAAGGGGTGAATGGTAAATTCACCCCACGTGATAACGTGACCCCACATGATTTTTTTGGTTATTTTTTGGTGTATTTAAGTAATGAAAAAGGTGATCAACCTATTCCCAAACCAACTCACACAAATTGAACCTTTCCTTCCAAAAATATTCTCTCTGGAAACCTCCACTGTTGTTGAAGCTCAAGAACAGCTTGGATCTTGGATTTTCATTATTTCATTATCAAGTTTTATAAGTTTTTCAACTAGAAAAAGGTATGGTAATTTTCATCTCTAAGTAACCTTTCACTTAGAGAGTTAATCTCAAATTTTCAAAAAAGGTTTCATGATCAAAGTTCTTCTTCTTCAATCTAGACATGGGTTTTTTCTAAAAACATTTTGAATGATTAGATAATGATGAATTGAAGTTAATACAGTTGTTTGAACGGGATTTTACTCCAATTGAATGATGAACCCACGCTCCTTCCTCAAAATCGATTTAGCCTTGCACGTGCTTGTGATTATGGCTTGTTAATGGTTGAATTGTGATTTTCATACGTTGAATCATATATATATATATATTGTTATGTATGTGAATTAATGTTGAAGGATCCATTTGAATCAATGTATATGGGATTGAACATGCCTAGTTTAGTATTCTAGAAATTCACTATAATATGGCCTTCTTATGATTAAATGTTGAACTCGATTATGTGATGATGATTATAGATACTGTTTTAAGTTTATATTATGATTAATTTGTAGTTATATATCATGTATTATAAAGGTGAATAAGGATTGATATGAGTTGATCTAAGTTCTTCTAGTTTATAGATTGGTAGTACTATGTATGTGATGTGATCTGGAATTGTGGGTAGATGAAGCATGATTCCTTTTTATTAAAAATTTATGGAGATAATTCCTAACATGTAATTTATTGGTAATATACGATTGATGATCAAGGCCTTAGGGAATTGATAGTATTGGCTAATTCCTCTACACTCTAGCAAATTAATAAGCCTAATGCTTATGTTGGAAGTTTGATCTTGAAGTGATTAAAGCATAATTTCTTTATGACTAAGTGTGTGATTAGATACTGCCTTTGATTGATAAGATTAACGAAATATGATATATAATCCATGTAAGTGAAATTGGTTAATGGTCTATGTTCTTCTAACTTTTAGTATGTTAATGTGTTGTACTAGTTGTAGAATGACCTTGTTGTAGCTTATACTTGAACTTCATGTATGATTAAAGTACATTTAGCTACCGCCATATATATGTATTATTGATTAAAGGGTGTATTGATCAATGTTGGTCAAAAGGGTTGATGAATTGGTAAGGTCCATTTTTCCTCTCTACTCTTCTATATTAATGTAGTTGATGAAGCCTTGTATGACATTGTGTGGTATGGTCCACTTATGGTGGAGGTGTTTACTTTATTGTCATATATATGTGTTGACCATGGACTCGAAGGCAAATTAATGAACATATGAATATGTGCTTATGATGATACTATGATAACTTTATGCCTACTTTCCTATTCTAGTTGTGATCTAGGTTGTATGGCTATTGTATATGTATGTGTATATCCATGTTAGGGTAAAGTATAGGTGCTTCCAATGGTGTGTTAAAATGGTTAATAATCCCTTACATATGCACCCCTGTGTGAATGCATAAATAGCACAAGTTAGGAGTCCTAAGTGTAATATGAAGTTGACTTTACTCCTATGCTATTGTGTGTTGTGTGGTCTATGTTCGAAAGAGTATTATGGTCTAAGAGGGTGGCTGACTCAATCTGTTGTTGATAGACATTATGTGATCATGTTGATCAATGTACACACACACTCACTTTACATGCATATTATAAGTAGTATAGGTCATGATGTCTAAATGAAATGTGGTTCTCATATTCACTAGTGTCTACTACTATGCATGTTAAGATGATGTTTATGAAAGCAAGATATGTGTTTCCTTAGCTAGGATGACTTGATTGGTGTACTAGTATGGTCAAGGGTACGGGACTTTGCCTATGCATTGCACATATGTACCTTGATAGGATAGTTCTAGTTTTTGTTTCTAAGTATGAATATATATGTATGAACATGTGTGTCATCATGTGTTATGTGAAGGGTTTACTCACATATATGTATATACACACACAGGTATGAAGACCTAGTCAAGAGAGGGGCCTTGAATGGTGTATTCATGTCTTCCCTAAGCTAGATGATGCTTTACATATGTTATGTTCATGTGAAGGGATTATTTACATGACTTAGGTTGATGAACATCCATCTTTGACCTATGAATTAAGCATATGAGGGGATGACTCTCCTAAACCTATATTTTATAAAGTAAAAATATAATAAAAGTTTTCAATGAAGGGAACTTAGCTTACCACCGAGTGAACTTGAATATGAGTGTGTGTCCCTTCCTATGGTAGGAAGGTAGCTCACCATAAATCTCATGAGGTGGATAACCACAATGCCTCAATGGGCATAAATAGGGTTTCCAATAACTACAATGCCTAATCTTGGCATAAAGAGGGTTTTCACATGTACCTCCAAGTTCTATAACTATGTTGCCACCATAGGATACTAGCTAGTGGATCCACCTAGAAAGCTATGTCACATTTGGTTCTACTTTGGCCGGTACAATCTGGTGTGGGGTTCTATGATACTGTATTCCATGTTTAGCATCACATGGTCTATGTCGGTTAAGGCTATAGTTTCCCTAAAGTAAAATGGACAATGGAAGCTAATGACTAGGACCCTAAATAGAATGACTTAAGGGACGTTACCTTAGGATAGGTGGAAGTAATGAACCCATCTAGACATTGCACAAGTAGCTCCTTAGGAAGTTCTAGGAAGGTGTTCTAATGCATGTCACTATGTATGTATTTCCTTATGCATGACATTGTAGTAATTGTCTACTTGTTGTGAAGATGTGCATGGTATAAGTCTTTATGCATGATGTTTATCTTGTTGACTATATGATGAAGGTCTTGACTTAACTATGTCTATGTTGTACTATACTTCTACAATGGTATGTGTTGCGTCGTATAGATTGTATGTATGTTTTCTTGTGGGCATGAAGTATGATTTTAAGAAAATGTCGCTTTTAAATGCATGTTTGAATGATTGCCATACTTAGTGCATTCTTGTACTAATCCCATTCTTCTCTACTTTTTACACAAAGTGTAGGTTATGGATGCTTAAAGGGATGTCTTTATGGTTAAGCAGCTTGATATGTGATTCCCAAGCTCAAGGAAAGGAATCCTTAAGTCCAACGATTTCTTATGTTATGGTTTACTTTAAAGTCTATTAAATATCGTATAGTTTTGTAACGTGTTTTTAAGGCCAGTGTCCCTAATGTATTCTAATGTTGTTGAGTCTACGATGGAAAAAAGACTTAGAGTCTATATATGTATTATGACTTATATTTTATATGTATATGAGATAAAGTTTCTAGCATATGAGGTGCTATGAAAAGTTTTAAATTTTCCACTAAATTTACTATATCGATGCGATGAATGATAACTATGTGCCTGTATAAAACCTCCAAGAGGTCAAGTATGCCATGCTACTTCTAGGGGTGCTCCCCGGCTGTGACAAATGTGGTATTAGAGCACGAGGTTTTAAAAGTGGTTTAGGATCCAAGAAGTCTCACATTGCCTCGTACTCTATAGTCTTGAATCATTGGTGGTGGGTCGCGACACATCAAATGGTACGAGAGGATGTAGGACGATAGAGTTTCCCTTCTTCATCATTCTCATATCGTGCCATAGAACTTAACTCTATAAGATCTCTCTCTTATGTTTTCTTGTCGGGTGGTCTTTTAGAGATGATAGCTTGGATGCTATTGTTCTCTATGCTTGAGGGAGAAAAGGTCAGTTTTCAAATGCTTATCTTGGTTTTATGGTTTGAATGAGTATGTGTGAAGGTGAATTTTTGTATGTTTTGATGATGTGATGCCAATTATGGCTATATATGAAGTTTTTGTGAAATAGCATATTATGTTGAAGAATGTGTGTCATAATATGGTTAAAGCGTGCTAGAAGTTGTTATGGTTGAGATGAGTTCTTTTAGAATAATGTGTTCCTATATGGTTTTACATGATAGTATCTTAATACTATGATTTGGAATTGAAATGCGTGGTGACTACCTATGGAAGCATGCTACCGTAAGAAAAGGTACTTAAAAGTGTTCAGTGTTTCCCTTTGTATCTATGTGGTCTATAATAAGTTGCCTCTATGTGGTCTATAATAAGTTGCCTAGTATGGATTGGAGTCCTTTGCATAGACTTGATTCTAGGTGTGATGATAGTATGCAGGCTTTTGTAGGATGAGTTGGTAATGGTTTGTATCTCATCTTGTCATGCTTTTCCCATCAATTACCTAAAAGTTGCATTTTTGGAATGTTAAAGCATGTTCACTGTAGTAATAGACAATGTACTGTAAGATTTTTGGAAAATCAACTAAATTGTTCTTTGATTAGATGTTGTCGAAATGTGTATAGAATTGATGTATATGAACATAATAATTAATGTTAAAAGTAGATTTTCTATTTGTAACAGAGAATGAGAGTCTTATGGCATGATGAGTCATATATTTGTTTCTAACTTCTTATTGTGTTGTGAGTCCCTTTATGTTGTGGAATTAATGTTTCCCTAGAGTTGAGGGTAGTACTCTTATCTTAGTAGGGTGATTATGCGGGTTTGATTGACCTAGAAGTTACCTTACTTTAATGATGAAAGAAAAGAAAGAGTCCTTAAGACTAAGTCTCCTATATTGTTTCCCCTAATGATGTATGACCTTGGTGTCTATTGTATTATGTGGTTGAATGTGATTGACCTAACTTGATAATTGGAGATAAATTGCCCAGGAGATGAAGTTTAGAATACCTTGGTTTTACTATGTTAACTTACGGTAAATTCCTTTTAAAGTTGTGATCACTTTTAAGTGATGAAAATGAAGGGTGTTTAGTTAAAATCCTCTTAAGGTTGGGTTAAGTTTCTCTTAAATTGTGTCTACCCTAAGTGGGGGATGGTGATGGAGTAGTAAGGTTGTAGATGTTTTCTACCACTGACCTTCTATTTTGGCTTGAACTTGTTACTAATGAATTTTTAGTAAGCTTGTTCATGATAGAAGTCCTGTCTCAAGTATGAATTGCATGACCTTATATGTTTGGTATGTATTGATTGACATTACCTTATGGATATTCTAAATATTCCAAAGTGCGTGAAAGAAAGTTTTGATAAAAATCCATGTTTTCTCATGTTAAATTACATCTTGATATGCTAGTTGTGAATTTGACTTCATGAGATAAGATAAGAAGCATGGTGATAGTCACTTGTAAGGTGAAATGTTTAGCCTTATAATTAAAAGTTGAGTCTCTTTAAATGAAATATGTTGAGTCTCTTAAAAACTATGTGACTTTTATGATTTGGAATGCACAATTGTGGGCTTATTCTTTAAAAGTGAAAGCATGTTTAGTTAAGTGCTCCTGTGTGTGCCTATGATTTGTGTTATTCTTTTCAAATGATGCTTACTGTGAAGGTGAGTACTACGTTAAAAATTGGAATTTTGTGAGATGAGTTCCTATTTGTTATGATGTACTTGGTGTGACTTGACATTTAGACTTCACTAAGAAGGAATCATGAGCATGTCTTGGTTAAAAGATGAGAATTTCTTATTTTAAGAGGAAATTGACCTTGTACCTTGCTTAGGTGTGAACTCATGATACATGTAAGTGTGTTGAGGAGAAGAACATTCCTCCATGGACACCACTAAGAATGGTATGATTGAGTATGACCTTCATGGCACTAGGTCTAACTAATGAAGATCTTTGTTGATTAAATTAACTCAAGTCTACGTGCATTGAAGTATGAGTCCCTACTTGTTTTGAGTATTGTTGAAATCTGCCTATGCGTGGCCTTGCAAGATGATCTCTTAATGAATGAAGGTGTAATGATCATGTTATAATTATGAGAAGGGTGTTCCTCCTATGAACATGATAAGAGCCTTTGTGTTTGATGCATTAAAAAGTGAGTGAGTAATGGTTTTTCTTGCTTGTGTGTATTGAGTGATAAAATGACTTGATGATATTATAAATGTTATGAACTGCTCTATGATGCTTTGAAGTCCTTGTTGTGATTAAAGAGCCTTAAGTGTCATTCGAGGACGAATGTTCCCATGTGGGGGATATTGTAAGACCCCAAAATGAGATAGGGTTTCTAGATCCTAAAATGTTTGTATTAATATTATAAGGTCCTAACATGAATTATAATATGGTTTAGAGGCAGTGAGTAAAGTTTGAAGTGATTTGGAAGTCGAATGTCAAGGGACGACCAAAACGTTCGACGACTAGTCACCTATGTGCCTCATGTGTCCATGCGTGTTTATAGACTTTATGTAATGAGCTTATGAAGTCTTAAAATGGGTTATAATGATGTTTAAAGATTTTATATGGAGTTTTGAGAAGTTTGGAGGTCAAACGACTAAGAACGTCCAAGGCGTTCAAAAGATAGCCCTTAAGACGCTCAACGTGTGTCTTGATGGGGCCTAGCCTGTTTGGACAAATTGAAGGTGTTTGATTTGGGTGAAACTTATGTTGAATTTATAAAACATGTTAAGGGTTGTATTTACGTTGGAAACATCTGGGTACGACATCTAAAGATCCCCGCAAAAGGTCCCACAAGAAGGACACGAGGCTGGTCGAGACACTGCCTTGGCAGTGTCAATCGACGGACCAAACGATGGCCAGTTGGTAAAACAATGGCCCATTGGTGAGGTATCGTCGATTGGTACTTATATTGGGCAGGTATCAAGCCAAAAATTGGCCAAGGACCAAGCGACGGAAGCCAATGCACGGCCCGTCGACTGACCAACGGCCAGTAGATGGTTCCGTCGATGGTGGCTTGCAACCTGTTGCCTGTGGACTGTTTCATTAAAGGGGTGAATGGGAAATTCACCCCACGTGCTAACCTGACACCACTTGATTTATTTTGTTATTTTTGGGTGTATTTAAGTGATCAAAAACGTGATCAACCCATTCCCAAACCAACTCACACAAATTGAACCTTTCCCTCCAAAAATATTCTCTCTCTCTAGAAACCTCCATTGTTGTTGAAGCTCAAGAAAAGATTGGAGCTTGGATTGTAATTATTTCATCATCAAATTTTTATAGGTTTTCAACTAGAAAAATGTATGGTAATTCTTAATCTGTAAGTAACCTTTCACTTGGAGAGTTAATCTCAAATTTTCAAAGAAGGTTTCAAGATCAAAGTTTTTCTTCTTAAATATAGCCATCGGTTCTTTCTAAAATGTTTTGAATGATTAAATCATGATGTATTGAAGTTAATACAGTGGTTTGAACGTGATTTTACTCCACTTGCATGAAGAACCAATGCTCCTTCGTCAAATCGATTTAGCCTTGCATGGGCTTTGTGATTATGGCTTGTTAATGGTTGAATTGTGATTTCTTACGTAGAATCATATATATATACTGTAATTTATGTTAATTAATGTTGAATTGATGTTTAAGGATCCATGTGGATCAATGTATGTAGGATTGAAAATGCCTAATTTAGTATTCTAGGAATTCACTGTAATATGACCTTTTTATGATTAAATGTTGAACTCGATTAGGTGATGATGATTATATCTACTGTTTTAAGTTGATATTATGATTAATTTGTAGTTATAAATCATGTATGATCAAGGTGAAGAAGGATTGATATGAGTTGATCTAAGTTCTTCTAGTTTATCGATTGGTAGTACTATGTATGTGATGTGATCAGGAATTGTGGGTAGATGAGGCATGATTCCTTTTTAGTAAAGATTTATGGAGCTACTCCCTAACATGTATTTTATTGGTGATATACGATTGATGATCAAGGCCTTAGGGAATCGATAGTATTGGCTAATTCCTCTATACTCTAGCAAATTAATGAGCCTAATGCCTATGTTGGAAGTTTGATCTTGAAGTGATTAAAGCATGATTTCTTTATGACTAATTTTGTGATTAGATACTGCCTTTGATTTATAAGATTAACCAAATATGATGTATAATCCATGTAAGTGAAATTGGTTAATGGTCTATGTTCTTCTAACTTCTAGTATGTTGATGTGTTGTACTACTAGTAGTATTACCTTATTGTAGCTTATACTGGACTTCATGTATGATTAAAGTACATTTAGATACTTCCATATATATGTATTATTGATGAAAGGGTGTATTGATCAATGTTGGTCAAAAGGGTTGATGAATTGGTAAGGTCTACTCTTCCTCTCTTTTTTCTGTATTAATGTAGTTGATGAAGCCTTGTATGTCATTGTGTGGTATGGTCCACATATGGTGGCGGTGTTTACTTTATTTTAATTATTTATGTGTTGACCATGGACTTGAAGGAAAATTTATGATCATATGAATATGTGCTTATGATGATACTATGAGAAGTTTATGCATACTTTCCTATTGTAGTCGTGATCTAGGTTGTATGGCTATTGTATAAGCATGTGTATATCTATGTTAGGGTAAAGTGTAGGTGCTTCCATTGATGCGTTAAAATAGTTAATAATGCCTTATCAATGTACCCCTATGTGAATGCATGAATAGCTCAAATTAGGAGTCTTAAGTGTAATATGAAGTTGACTTGTCTCCTACGCTATTGTGTGTTGTGTAGTCTATGTTCGAAAGAGTATTCTGGACTAAGAGGATGGCTGCCTCAATATGTTGTTGATATCCATTATGTGATCATGTTGACCAATGTATACACACACTCACTTTACATGCATTACTAGTATAGGTCATGGTGTCTAAATGAAAGGTAGTTGTCATATTTACTAGTGTCTACTACTATGCATGTTAAGATGATGTTTATGAAAGCAAGATATGTGTTTCCTTAGCTAGGATGACTTGATAGGTGTACTAGTATGGCCAAGGGTATGGGACTTTGCCTATATATTGCACATGTGTACCTGGATAGGATAATTCTAGTTTTGGTTTCTATAAGTATGAATATGTATGCATGAACAGGTGTGTCTTAATGTGTTATGTGAAAGGTTTGGTCACATATATGCATACACACACACATGTATGAAGACCTAGTCAAGAGAGGGGCCTTGAATGGTGTATTCATGTGTGCCCTAAACTAGATGATGCTTTACATATGCTATGTTCATGTGAAGGGATTCTTTACATGATTTAGGTTGATGAACTTCCATCTTTGACCTATGAGTTAAGCATATGAGAGGATGACTCTCCTAAACCTATATTTTATAAATTAAAAATGTAATAAAGGATTTAAATGAAGGGAACTTAGCTTAGCACCTAGGGAACTTGAATATCAGTGCGTGTCCTTTCCTATGGTAGGAAGGTAGCTCACCATAAATCTCATGAGGTGGATAACCACAATGCCTCAATGGGAATAAATAGGGTTTTGCATAAGTGAATAACTACAATGCCTAATATTGGCATAAAGAGGGTTTCACATTTGCCTCCAAGTTTTATAACTATGTTGCCACCATAGGATACTAGCTAGTGGATCCACCTAGAAAGTTATGTCCCATTTGGTTCTACTTTGGCCGGTAGACCACCTCCTTTTGTTGTGGGGTTCTATGACACCGGATTCCATGTTTAGCATCACATGGTCTATGTCGGTTAAGGATATAGTTTCCCTTAAGTAAAATGGACAATGGAAGCAAATGACTAGGACCCTAAATAGAATGACTTAAGGGAGGTTACTTTGGATAGGTGGAAGTAATGAACCCATCTAGACATTGCACAAGTAGCTCCTTAGGAAGTTCTAGGAAGGTGTTCTAATGCATGTCACTATGTATGTGTTTCCTTATGTATGAAATTGTAGTAATTGTCTACTTATTGTGAAGATGTGCATGATATGAGTCTTTATGCATGATGTTTATCTTGTTGACTATATGATGAAGGTCTTGACTTAACTATGTCTATTTTGTACTATAGTTCTATGATGGTATGTGTTGTCCTGTAAAGATTGTATATATGTTTTCTTGTGGCCTTAAGGTGATTCATTTCACCAAGTATCACTAAAGGGTTACTTGGGAAGTTAATGAATAAAAAGGAAAATAGTTCACTGTTAAGAAGAATGAGCTCACTGTAAAGTGATCTCAATTGGGACTTAAGTTCTATATGTGATTTTCTATGATGTTTGGCCTTTGATTGTGTTTATATGAAGTATGAAAATGATATAAATGCTATTGCTTAAAGATTTTATAAAGATTTATTCAAAAAGGCATGAAGTATGATTTTAAGAAAATGTCCCTTCAAATGCATGTTTTTGCATGGTTGCCATACTTAGTGCATTCTTGTACTAATTCCATTCTTCTCTAATTTTTACACAAAGTGTAGGTTATGGATGCTTAAAGGGATGTCTATATGGTTGAGGAGCTTGATATGTGATTCCCAAGCTCAAGGAAAGGAATCCTTAAGCCCAAGTATTTCCTATGTTATGGTTTACTATAAATTCTATTAAATATCGTATGGTTTTGTAATGTATTTTAAGGGCCGTGTCCCTAATGTATTCTAATGCTGTTGAGTCTAAGATGGCACAGAGACTTAGAGTCTATATATGTATTATGACTTATATTTTATATGTATATGAGGTAAATTTTCTAGCTTATGAGGTGCTATGAAAAGTTTTAAATTTTCCACTAAATTTATTATGTCGATGCAATGAATGATAACTATGGGCTTGTATAAGACCTCCGAGAGGTCAATTACGCCATGTTACTTCTAGAGGATGCTCCCCGACTGTGACACCTAGGATGGTCCAAAAGGGTTCGTTATGGTCCTAACGACTTAGGGTTACTTTATTAATTACCCTAGGTCACTTAATTAATAAAATTAGCAGTTTAATTAATTATTTAAATTGTCAAAGCGAAATCCTTACACTAGACAAGTAACTAACCAAGAAACATCCTAGTAACTAACCTAAGATGGTCCAAAAGGCTTAGTTATGGTCCTAACGATTTAGGGTTACTTTAGTAATTACCCTAGGTCACTTAATTAATTAAATTAGTAATTTAATTAATTAATTTGAATGGTGAAACTGAAATTCTTACACTAGACAAGTAACTAACTAAGAAATATCCAAGTACCTAACCTAGGATGGTCCAAAGGGTTGGTATGGTCCTAACAAATTAGGGGTACTTTATTAATTACCCTAGATTACCTAATTAATAAAATTAGCAACTTAATTAATTAATTTAATTATTCAAAAATCGAAACCACAAAGCAATTTCCAAATTTCGGTTAAGTCAAGTGTTCTCCTAATTCTAGTCAATTTAGGAGGGGCATTTACTAATTAACTAATTAATTTATTTAATTAACTTAATTAGCCTAAGTTGAATGTGTCAAGATCAGTTCCTAAGACTTAGACTCACGTTCAAACACTAAGAAATTCATGACTCAAAACAGTGAAGAGAACAAAAGAAAAACAAAAAGTTCTATTGATTCTCTTAGGCAATTTCAAGGTTTTCTTCAAGATTTTGTCCAAGGCGATCTTCGTAAATTAAATTCTACATAAGGTATGGGTTTCTATCCTGGAATCTTTCTCCAAGAGTATTTTCCATCGTCTTGAATTTATGAAATCTCGAAACTAGAATTGTTTCCAGATGTTCTTAATGAACGTACTTTTTCCATAGTATCCTTGTTTCTGATTCCAATGAGTATATAGATGTAATCTCGATCATGTTGTTGGTATGTGGTGCTGGCTGATCTTAATGTGTTGGTTTCTTGATCTGTAA
The DNA here is from genome assembly GCF_001406875.1 of Solanum pennellii. NCBI lineage: Eukaryota > Viridiplantae > Streptophyta > Magnoliopsida > Solanales > Solanaceae > Solanum > Solanum pennellii. The sequence continues at coordinate 37,267,154 of NC_028644.1, forward strand.
ATGTCGAATGAGCCTATAAGTATACTCGTATGATTTTAAGTATTCCTTACGTGAAATAAAGAATGATGTTATGTTAAATTGTGTTCGAAAATGCTAAGCATTGATGTGTTACGTTCGTAGAATGTAGTTACTATTAAATGTGACTTGTTGAAGATGATATGTTCAGTAAAGTATTCATATGAGGCTATCCGAAATGGTTAATAATGTTATGCCTAAGTTATGATATAAAATTGGCTAGTAATGATTTCATGAAATTATATTTGAATGAATGTTTAGCTTGTGCCAATAAATTGGCTATGAAGTCATTGCCAAATATTCTAGGCCAATACTAATTTTATGCCAGTCACATATAACAAGAACATTGGAATGAAAACTTAAGCACATCTAAGATAATTCAATGAATTCATATCCAAGGGTATGCCAATCATTGGGACAAGTCCCAACATGCCCTAACCAAATGAACTATGAACATAAATATTTCATTGAATGAAGTTCTCAACGTCCATAAATGATGATATGAAGCTACCAAATGAATGTAAGCAAGTAAAGTGAGTATTAACATAATTAAAAGTGTCTAAGTTAATAAAGTGACCAGAATGAGGTGTTAAAGGAAGTGAGAGAAGTCTCACTTACACCTAAGATACTATGTTAAGACACTCACGAAGAAGGGTGTTAGAACGTGTGAGAAAAGTCTCATTAACACCAAATATGTTATTTAAGGATATATTCACATTTCATCAATGTAAAGAAAGGGATGACAAGTCATCAATAGAGTAAGTAAACCTCAATCTAGAAGCAAGCTTCCATAATGTTTGAGTCAACTCTAAAAGATAAGAAGATAAAAGAAAGTGAGCAAAGCACCGATAGACTAGCTATGAGCTTGTACTTGCACATGTCATTCTCATGAGATGAGTCTCCACCACGGTGGATAAGAGTCACTGAATATCTCCTAGTCTTCCAACTATGTCTAGCAAACATGGGAACTACCCTGTGGATTCTACCTAAGAGATCTAGGTATGTTTTGGTCTCACCTTGGCCAGTGAGATCACCTCTTTTTGATGTGGGGAAGACACCGGATTTCATGCTTAGCTCACATGATCTATGTCGGTTAATGCTCAAAAGAATGTTCTTGATTCACTTTATCCATGAGCCACCCCTTTTCAATGTGGGGTAAAAACTTTACATGGATTCACTTTAGCCGGTGAATCACCTCTTTTCGGTGTGGGGAAAACACTGTATTTCATGCTAACTCAAATTATCTAGGATTTACTTTGATCGTTGGATCACCTCTTTTCGGTGTGGGGAAGACACTGGATTTCATGTAGCTTCCCATTTTCTTAATGTTACAGATATCTCTAAGTAAATAATAAGAAAGAAGAGATCTAAGTTCAAGGTGAACTAAGAAAGTAAGATCTATGAATGCCAATGTTGATAAGAATTAAGTTTCCAATAAGTAAAGGGCATAGCCAATAATGAATCCTCATGTTATGAATATGATCAAGAAACATAATATTGGCTTATAATGACTTTATATAATTTGCAAAAGTTCATAGCCAAACAAGATTGAATTATAATGATTTCTTAAACTATGTAAAGAGATGCCTAATAGCATAACCAATAAAGTATGTATTAATAAAGATTCCAAATCATTTCCTTAATCTCTTGAATTACATACTTGATTCATTATAGGTATGGGACTATAATGAACCATTGCACTTGTAAGTAAAACATAGCATTAAAAGAGAATTTTTGAACTAGACAACAATAAGAAGAAAGAGATTGACAAAATAAACTAAGTATGGTGAAATAGGCTCTCGGGTTTGGGGGCATCAAAATGCAAAATTTTCTCTCGAGTTGTTTAAAATTATATTGATGATTCTAAGGTCTTGTATTCATATAGAAAATGAGTTTTGTTCTTTGAATGCATTAAAATACGTCACATTCATAGTACAATTTACAAATAAAGAATTAGGAAAGTCTAGTGATGTCACTTTCCAAACATGACATGTTGTTATAGGAAGAGATTTCCTTGATCATGCATAGTCATTATGTGTATGTGTGCATACAACCATACTTAGTACAATTGTGTACTAACCCTATAATATTATTATCTTTTTAGGTGCAAGTCAGAGAGATGGTTAAAGACTCGTTGCAGCTGTTTGGATCACCGTTCTCCAGACTTTGGTAGGTCCTCTTGATGTTTTAGGATGATACACTTATTTATCTAGCCTAGTTATTTAGACATAGCTAGGATGTTTGTTTCAAAGCTTTGTATTATGGCCGTTTTGGCAAACTATTACATTATATATTGATCTCTTGATTTGAATTGATTCTTCAATAGTAGATGGTTGTTTTTAGTTTGAGGTTATATTATATGAATCCATGTAACTTTTATATGAAGTCTACGTATACTTCATTATGTTTTAAAATTTATAGATTTTTTGCAAATTTAATTATATGAATGTGATGAAAGCTAAGAAGAGGGTTTTCTGTGACCTCTGAGAGGTTAACGACGCCAATCGCGATTCGGATTCCAGAATCTGGGTCGTGACATCAATTGACTTTATTATTGTGTTGATTACTATCGTGTGATGATATTACACCCATTGTTGGGTGGAATTTGATGGTTGATGTTAAAACCTTGATGATGGTTTGTGAAGGAGATTGGGTAAGTCTTGTGATCTCAATCCTTTATTTCAATTATGATCATTTGTGTTTAGTGATGAAGTTGTATTGAAGTATACCTTATTTTAAGATTGATTAGGGTTGGTATAATGTTGAATTGGAATGTCTTGAATTATGGCTTGTGAGTTGTTGTCTAAGATGCAAATGTTACAATGATGGTGATGATTACCAATGTGCCTTATTATAATGTGATATGTAAATGTGCTAACCTCACATATGTTAATTGAAATAAAAGGACAATACTCATGAAATTCCTATTGAGATATGATGATGACTATATAAGGGATAGACCTTGTGACTTAAACTAATCTATGATGATTAATAAAGGCTTAAAAAAATTTCAAAAGGTACTCTAACTTAGCACCGAGTGAACTAGAGTGAGGAGTGTCCCTTCTCACATAGGGAAGGTAGGATCACTAATGTAGTCATGGATTCGAGACTATAATGCACGTAGCATAAATAGGCTCCCAACTACATCTCCTAGTTCTTGAAATATTTTTCAACCATAGGAATACTATCTAGTGGATCCACATAGATGTTATGTTCATGTTTTGGTAATACCTTGTCAAGTAGTGTGTCTTCTTTCGGTGTAGGGTTGCATGACACCGGATTCCAAATTATCTCATGTGGTCTATGTCGGTTAATAAAAGATGTTCCCATAAGGTAAAATGAAGTAATGAAGTTAACTCTAACTAGGATGACCTAAGGTGTTTAGCTTAGTCCAGATAGGGGTATGCAACTCTACCTATACATTGCACTAGTCAGCCTTTAGGGAAGTCTTAGAAGGATGTCCTTATGTATGTATATGCTTATAAATATAAATGGTATGTATATGATGATCTTACATGTTAGTGACATAATGTGATGTGGTTTTACTTATGAAAATGTGTTTGGTCCCTATTGCTAAATTATGATGACTTTACTCTCAATGATATGGTATGTGAAGTTGGGCATTATTTATGGTTCATGTTGGGTTTACTTGGTTGAGTGAGGTTATATGACCTTACTTAACCATTTCACTAGTGGACTTAATGGGGGTTCATGAGTATTGTTCTTTCTTGGATTATGATGTTACAAACTCTTATGTATGCTATTGATATTACAACTTGATGATAGAGTTGTCTTAATTATGTGCGCGATTATGTTGATATGCATGTTGGCTTGACTAGACTAGTATTGTTGGTCTTGTGATGTACACGGTCTTGACTTAATGAATATGTATTAATTATTTGTATTGGTTAATGCATATGAATAAGGCTTTTCAAAATAAATTTGTATGCTTTAATAAAATGTCCCTTTTTAGCATGATTTCTATGTTGTATGTGCATGTGGTGTTATACTTAGTAAAAAAGATGTGCTAATCCCATTTCTCCTTTTCCCCCCAATATTTTAGGTTCCATTCATTAAAGGGTTCGTGACGACTGTTGAAGTAAAACTTGAATTCTCATTCTCCAAGTTGGGTAGGTCCTCACTACTTCGAGCACAATGCCGCTTTCTAGCATTGAATGTTGATTAGTTTTAAAGACACTTTGTTCATTCTCTTTCATTTGAGTACTAAGATTGTATATCCTATATGTGGCTTTTATTGTATTGATGTATGGGCTATGCCTAATTGTTATACTCTCGTTTAGATGCTTATGATATGAAATATCCGTTTTAAGACTATGTTATGTATGTTATATATATAACATACATCAAATATATGTGCCATAAAAGTAGAAGACTATATAATCTTCTTATACGAAGGGTCTATGTATACTCGATATGAATATATTATGTGTATGCGAGAGGTCTATGTAAACCTCATGATATATGTAGAAGAAATTTTTTAAATTTTCCACATTTTCAACCTATGAATGTAATGATAAATGCTTAGAGGCTAGTCCTAGTCCTCTCCGAGGACAATGATGCCGCTTACGTCAAGGGGGTACTTCCCGAATGTGACAAACTTGGTATCAGAGCATGAGGTTGAATATTCCTAGAAACGGTGTCTCATTAAACCACGTTGATACACTCAAACTTACTTCTCAAATAAGAATTAAAGCGGTTGTATCAAGTAAAGAACCTAACTAATGAGGTTGGGATCGTTCCCACGAGGAAAATAGTTCAGACTTAACTTTAATATATTATTACTATTATTTAGTCAATTATTTCCATACAAAACAAAAGACAATACAAGGAGGTTTTTTATTTCTAAATTAATGAAAATAACTAACCAAATTAAAGTAAACAACTTAAATATTCAAATCTTGGAGTTTAATCAATTAAAAAAAGTAATTAGGGTTTAAGTGTTCCCAACAGGTTCCTAACGTGATAATTCTAACTATAACAACTCTTTCCTAGTATCTTGCATGCAATGTGATAAGTTATGTATTTCTAAATCCTTGGTCCGGCATCTAGAAAATTTCACTACGCACCTCGGTCCGGCTACGTGTGTTGCTATACTAACCCTTACCTTTACATCATATTAAGAATTGTATTTGATATTTGACTAAGTTATTACCTCGTACCAATCGACACTAGCCTATTAGATAGTATACACTAAATCTATGTTGATAATTCTTTTCCTATTATCTACCTCCTTGGTCCGGCAAGTAGCATTAAGGCGAGTTCTAACGTTGGCCATCCGTTAAATAGACTTCTAAACGAAAGAATTATCAATACATGCAAGACACTATTCTGGAATTGTTATTTTAGTTAGATTTTACCTCATTATTCACCCATGGTTCCCACAACCCTAGTAATGGAGTTTAGTTACCCATAGTCATAATCACAATATTCATATATTTAATATAAAAATTGATGCACTAACTTTGATAAGAAAGAATAAAATCCAGAAATTCATTTGATTAATCACCAAAATCACCAACAATCAATTCCAGACAAAGTGTAACAATTGCTGAAATTAATCCTTCAATACTTGAACAAGAGAACTATAGATTCTCCAAAAGTCTAACAATCAAAATGTCTAATATCAAAGAGTTTACTAACAAAGATTCTAACCCCAAAAATGAGGGTTTTCGAACTATTTATAATAAAAACAAAGCCTAATAAAAAAAAGATTCTAATTACTGAAAATATGTCAAAACGCGGCTGCGTCGACGTACCTTGTGACGGACCGTCGTGGTCACGACGGGCCATCATGGCCTCCGTCGTCCCATACTTCACAAATTCTTCTTCTGCTCTCTTCATTACCCTCGACGAACAAGTATGACGGACCGTTACGAGCATGACGGTCCGTCGAGGATCTCCATTCCATAATACTTAAACTTCTTGGAATTCGGGTACTGGGGCTACTCTATGATTATTGCGACGAACCAGCAGGACGAACCATCTTGGCTATGACGGTCCGTCATGGGCTTCTGTAATCCCACACTTACGTCAGACTTCCCCATCTACCTACAGCAGCTTAACTACGATCCCACCTACGGACGTCACAAGCTCGACGGACCGTCATAAGCTCCGTAGGTGCTCTCTTCTGCATTTCTTCGCTCAAAAACTTCCGCGTTCATCTTTGGACAGATTTCCTACAAATAAGGAGAAATTTACATAAAAATCAACCAAAAAGGATTTTGGACACACAGTAAACTTAAGGAAAAACATTAAAAATACCGTGAAAACACGGTATATCAACACCCTCAACTTACATTCGTTGTTTGTCCTCAAGTCACGCACTACGACTCACTACAAAATCTTTGTACAATAGTATCCATATTTTAGCTTTCGCAATCATTTGGCTATCAATCCCGATCAGTCTCATCTTGTTTATGCATCACTATTAAGCTTGAATTATGTGGAACAAGACCATGACACCGACTCACCACGCACTTACACCTATCCTCTTCAATTTCTCACCGAGGTGCTAATATTTCCGGTATTGCAACTAGTGTCCTCACTTCAAAACAACATCCTCATTTTTCACACAATGATTTCAGTTTGAGTATAAGGATTACTTTTCAACACTCACTCTAAAAACAAAATTCACAACTCATTCGTACATATTTCCATAAGCTTGCCCTTATTTTCACTGCTCTAAGTTCGCCATACAACTCTTAGGGTCACGATAGGACTTTCTTAGCTTGTAACATAGGATCAGGGTCAGTTAGGGTATATTTAGGTATACTTTAGTGACTTTTTGCCCTCCTTGACATATCAGCTAAACGTACCACTTTTTATCATTTTATTTCGCCCAATTTCTCATATTTTTTCACCTTCCTATTTTTTCTTCTTTCTTCATTTGTGTAAGTGACTCTTTTCTTTTCTTTCTTGTACATATTATATATTTTTTTTATTTAAATTTTCTTTCAACTATTTCTTGAGTCACTTTACTTTTATTCTTTCTCCCTCGTTGTTCTGTAAACCCCACTTTCCAGAGCATTCCTCATAAGAGCCACCCTAAACTCATGGTTTTGCCATGTGTCAAAGTACACAATACCCAAAATTGAACCAGGGCCACGAAAAGGTTGTTTACTGCATTAGCCACACTCAACTTACACTTTTGGCATAAGCTGAGGTGTAAATGTCCAAAGAGGGACCAGGACCAACACACTATTCCCAGAAAAGATCAGTTGGGGTGAAAAAGAAAAGTGTATTTTAAGCTCAAATCATTTGGATCAAAGAGGGATTAACTTTATTCGTTTTTTTATTTAGGCTAAAAATTGGCTATATTGAACAAGGGCCTATTATACTTTCCTAATTGTCTATGACAACTTACTTTTAAGAAGACTAATCTGGCAAGATCTAGCTCAGTACAAATAACGGACTATTAAAATTTTTGTTCACACTCACTTGACATCTCATTACTCTATTAGATTATCAGACACCTAGTTCGAATTTTAGACTTAGGGTCATGCAGCGGTGTATCTCTATGTCATGCTTAGAGCCACACATTTATCAATTACTATGCCTAGTCATGCATCATTTTCATTACATCTAGATATCATTTTTGTTTTAGCCATCATGCTTCAGAGTCATACTATGTACACAAGATATAGACATGCCAGTTCAACAATAAAAATAATTAGTCTCTTGGGGAAAAAGAACACAGGCAAGAAAACCCCAAAAGAGGATCGTGAATTTGGCTACTCAGACTTCACCCTAGCACTCACTTTCCATTTATCCCACGCCAAACAAAAAGAGATGCAATTGTCCCCAATGCATAAAAAAAAACTGAAATACGAGAGAGGTAGGTAAAGAAAACCTGGGGCGCAAAGCGCTGGCGATCAACAAGCTGGTCGGTCCTGTTCCCCGGAACCCACTACCTATGTAGTATGGACACCCTCAGTAGTGTCCTCATCAGCAACAACACTATCAGTAGTGCTTCCCGCTGTCTCCACGTCTCTGGAGCTAGATGCCTAGCATCTGACTCTACAGCCCTGATCCGACACGCCTCCTCATCCGCAAGTGAGGCTCTCCTCGCAGCCTCCATCTCACGACTCTTCTTCTTCCATGCTATAGCGTCATCCTGCTCTCGACCCTTGCGCCTCTTGGAATGCTCTCGAGGGGGAGGTGGTGGAATCTCTGAAGTGGCGAATAAGGCAGCCATCACTGTGTCCTCAGCAGGCTCTGCAGAAAGGGCCTCATACTCAGGAACCCTAGCCTCTAGGATCATATCAATATCTGCTTGCAGACTCTCAACTGCCGCCTGAAGGGTTGAAACTTCCACCTGAGGGGCTGGCCGGGCTAGCACTGATGAACCTCAGCGATCTTCCGCTCTGTGTGATGGACCATTTTACGCTCCAATCGCTCCTCCTCCTCACCAATAGACCTCTTCATCCAAGGCTGGATGTGATGAAGAAGTGTGGCCATCTGAGCCTCTAGTTTCTGGACCCTAGCAAGCGCGACCAGAGAGGGGAAGGGGTCCCTTTACGTGGAGCCAATTCATTGGCCTTATCCCTGATAAGGCCGATATCAATAGTGCCCAGCGGAGTCTTGAGCTGATCAATGAGCCAGATGGGCACACCTACGGACATGCATAAGGAAAATATCATGCACAAAAAAGGGTAAGTAGTTGTGTCCTTGAAATCCCTCTCGTGCATGACCGCCTGTAGAAGCCAAGCGAAATCCACCTCAAACCCGGCTATTATTGCCGCCATCAAAACTGCGCGATCCCATATTACTATATTATCAGCAGCCATGGGGGAAAGGCACTGGCAGACAATAAGCCATAAGAACTTAGCCGTGAAGGTCAAGTTAGCCTTCTTGATGGATCCCTTCGGCTCCGTTACCTAGTCGGCACCCTCTCCATAAATAGACAAGTGCAGGGCCATCCATCTTTTGGTGGTCTCTCTCAGCGATGGCTCACGCAATAATCGGCCATCTTTCATAATTTGCCCACCGGTAGTCGAACTCGGCGGTGAGAGGGGTCCTACAGGCATCAACATCATCGCCGTACAGATACCGCCGGATGGAGGGCAGGGAGATGTCGACCTATATGCCGCGTACTCAGACGGCTCAAGTGGGAACTGTTTGGCAGGGCAGCCTGCCTATCTATATGTGATCGGAGAGTAGCCACGTAAGACGCGTAAAACTCTCGGACCAACTCGTTACTAAAGCGGCCTAAAGAATGAGCTTTCCACTCTAGCCGGTGTCTGGTGAAGAGATTGTGGATCTTTGGCATGATGGGGAGACTTCCCATAAGGACCCGCGTCTCCAGTGTAAGGGTCTGTGTCATGACACCTTTATCATTTAGAAACTTGGCGTCTGAATACAATTGGTATTGCCCGTCGACACACCACCGGTTGGGCTAGTCGGCAACCGGGATGAGAGCACCAGTCGGTGAGCCTGGAGTGGAATCAAGACTATCAGCCTCATCAGACGAGGCAGACTGTACAGCTGTGGCGGGTGCAGCGACTTCTGCAGACCCGGAGGCTTCCTACGACCACGAAACTCCAAAGGAACCAGACGCTCCTTCTCATGCGTAGCTGACCCAAAAGGTCTGCCGGTCAGTGTGCGCTCCTCATCAGACTAGGAGACAGTGACTATGCCGGACGCCACCTTTTTGGGCATATCTCTGGTTGCACGTGCAGCTCGTGATGGAGTGGCAAAGCCTGGAGGCACGTACTCAGGTCATTCTCATCATAAGAGCCTATAACCAGTCGAGCAGACAGGGCGACTGACTTTGAACACCCACGTGCGTAAACTTGATCCTTTTTTGGTGCCATTAGAGATAGTACCTGTAAAGAATCAATATTAGTCCTCGAAGGAGAAAACAAGACAAGCAAAAACGACACAAAATAAATATAAGAGCAAAGCTATTATGACATCTCTGTAGTAACAGTGAAACACGATGGACCAAGTGATGGCTCGTTGTTAGTATGACGGACCGTCATGTATTACTTCAACTATGTTTATGTGGAGACCCCTGAAGGAAAGTATCTGACAGTTATGACGGATCAGGAGGACGGACCATCGTGATAATGATGGTCCATTGTCGATGTCCATCTTGGGGCACTTAGAAAAAGTATGGAGAACCTTAGGACATCTGACCGTCATGACGGTTGTGCAGGACGGAACGTAATGGGTATGACGGTCCGTCGTAACTGTCCGTCAGAGGACACTTGGAAAAAAAATGGAGACCCTTAGGACAAAAGTCTCTGAGAACCATGACGGTTGTGCAGGACGGACCATCGTGTTAATGACGGTCCATCTTAGATGTCCGTCAGAGGACGCTTAGAAAAAGTTGGAGACCCTTACGAATAGGGTCTCTGACAACCAGAATGGTTGAGCCGGACGGACCGTCGGAGGTATGACGGTCCGTCGTAGATGTGCGTCAGAGGACACTTGGAAAAAAAATGGAGACCCTTAGGACAAGGGTCTCAAAAAACCATGACGGTTGTGCAGGACAAACCGTCGTGTTAATGATAGTCCGTCTTAGATGTACGTCAAAGGACACTTAGTAAATGTTGGAGACCCTTAGGAATAGGGTCTCTGACAACCAGAACGGTTGTGCAGGATGGACCGTCGTGGGAACGACGGTCTATCGCATGTGTCCGTTGGTGGACACTTAGAGAAAATGAACAGTGGGGTGTTGGAACAGACCCTATGATGGTCCGTCGTGGGTACTACGGTCCATCGGGGTCTCGTTCTGTCATTCAGTGATAGAACTGAGCATGTCACAATCACCTCCTGTGACTCAAATGGAATACTTAGTGTTAACCTACATGTTTCTAATGTAAACTAGCAATGCTAAAACACCTATTTCTCGAGTTTTAACAAGGCAATTCGAGGATTCTCAACCTAGGTCAGATAAAATTGGATCAAAGAATGAAGATCCACCAAAAATAAATAGGCTAATAATAATTCAAAACCAAGTAAGTGAGGCACTTGGTTATCAAGAGCAGAACCACAGCAGCAGACTCCAACCAGCAGAAAGGAGATTTTCAAAATTGGGGATTTGGGGAAGTGATCAGTTGATAGAGAAGAGAAGTAGGATGTTGGAAGTTTGAAAGGGAGGTAAATGGGAGAAAGAGGGAAGGAAATGGATTAAATGAAGGGGTGGTTTTTTTTTAAATGTTGAAAATTTTTAAATTTTCCCAGTCGGGTCGCGTCGGGTGTGCTGGTTAATGACGCAACGAGCCCCTGACAACGGTCCATCGCAGGTGCGATGGTCTGTCATAGGTTCAGTCGCGTGTGCGCTAATTTTGAAAATAAATAAAATACATTCCTGGCACGACAAATTCATGCGACGGTCCGTCGCATGCGTGACGATCCGTCGATGTATCCGTCAGTGACTGTTACAGAGTGATTTTCTGCAGAATTTCCGGGTGATGTGCCTGCAAATTTAAAACCCATTAGTAGAAAATGCTACCATTACTAGAAAGAAAACTATAAATATTGGGTTGCCTCCCAACCAGCGCCTGATTTAACGTCGCGGCACGACTTAAGACACTTGATTACTCAGACTTCATCAAGATGGTATGCCTCGATCACTTCATTCGCTGATTCACCATGCGCGAAATAAATTTTATTCATTGTCCATTCACCTTAAACCGCAGACCCTCCTTGTTTTCCAACTCAACTGCTCCATGAGGGAATAGTTGGGTAACCAAGTAAGGTCCAGTCCATTTGGACTTGAGCTTGCCCAGAAACAAGCACGACGAATTGTATAAAAGTACCAAATCCCCAACCATAAACTCTCATTTTTCAATTTTTAGGTCATGGTACTTCTTCATCTTTTCTTTGTAGGATATAGCAGATACCGATAGGAGCTCACCACTCTGCCTCATGGACCTACAAATGTTGATGGTCGCTTCTTCATTGTTCAACCAAAATTTCATCTGCCCCCTTTCCATATCAACTAAGGCTCTACCCGTAGAAAGGAATGGCCTCCCAAGAATAATAGGCACTTCAAAATCGACTTCACAATCAAGAATAACAAAATCTGCCAGAAATATGAATGACTCCACTTTTACTAGCACATTGTATAGTATCCCTATAGTCCTTTTTACTGTTCGATCGGCCATCAGTAGCCGCATCGCAGTGGGCTTTGGATCAGCCAAACCCAACTTCTTGTAAATCGAGAGGGGCATGAGATTTATGCTTGCCCCCAAATCACATAATGCTTTCGCAAAATTTAATGACCCGATTGTACAAGGAATAGTGAACGCACCCGAATGTTGTTTCTTTTGTACTAGAGATCTTGTAGCAATAGCACTACAATGCTGCATTCTATCATCATCCTCAAAAGTGACCGATCTTTTCTTTGTAACCAGATCTTTCATAAACTTGGCATAACTAGGCATTTGTTCTAGAGCTTCTACCAAAGGGACATTGATAGAAAGCTGCTTCAACATTGTTATAAAACGCCGATATTTACCACCCTCGGTCTTTTTCACTAATCTTTGAGGAAAGGGTGGTGGTGGTCTAGTCATGGGAGTTACCTTTGTAGGCACTTCAACATCTTTTCCAGTGTTATCTTCTACTTCACCACTAACCTCTATCACTTTATCATTATCTTTTATCACCTTTTCCTCATTAGATGACATAGGTGGGTCAATGGTGTGCTTACCACCCCGAGTAGTAATTTCCATACAGTGTCCATCATTTTTTGGATTTTGGATAGTGTTGCTAGAAAGAGTGCCCGATTGCCGTGTGTTCACAGTCGCAGATAATTGGGCCATTTGCAACTCAAGATGCTTAATCGATATAGCATGTGTATCGACTTTCTGCCCAATACCCGCTAAATAACTCCTTATCTCTTTACTGTGCTCATCACTAGCATCGAACCTCCTCATCATTTTTTGCAACATATCCTCAACTCGCGCCATACTATCTCCACCATCCGTAGTTGTAACTTCACAATTTTGAAGAGGGACATAGGGCCCATTCCTGTCCTTTCTGTTACCATAGTTACCCCTGTTGAAGTTGTTATCGCGGTTGTAGTTTCCATCTCGGACATAATGACCCTCACAGTTATTGTTATCATAGATCCAACCTTGGTTTCCTTGACCTTGGCGCCAATTCTCCTGATTTGAGCCTTGGGCACTCGGTCGGAAACCCCCCGTCTGCTTATTTACCGCATAGGAATTCTCGATCGGAAACCCCCCGTATGCTTATTTACCGCATATGAATTCTTCTCATAGTAGCATTCATTATTTGGTGGTGGTGGTTTAGACAAGTAGTTAACTGCATTTATCTTCTGCACCCCCAGTGACATGTTTTAATACCAACCCAATCTCAGTTCTCATCTGAGCCATCTCTTCACGAATCTCATCTGTGGTTGGGTTGTGTGTGGATTGCACTGCGAAGGTATTTCTTCCAGTATCTGACTTCCTAGTACTCCAACCTTTATTATTTCGAGAGATTTTCTCTAACTTTTCGACAATCTCGGCATAAGGACACTCCACGTAAGAACCACCTGCTATAGTATCCAATACCGCTTTATTATTATCATCCTGTCCCTGATAGAAGTATTCCTTTAGTGAATCATCATCTATGCGGTGATTGGAGACACTTCTCAAAAATGAAGTGAATCTATCCCAAGAACTGCTAACTGACTCTCCTGGTAGTGCCACAAAGTTGTTCACTCTGTCTTTGTGATTTAGTTTCTTGGACACCGGGTAGTAACGTGCTAAGAAAACGTCCCTTAGTTGGTTCCAAGTGAAAAATTGAGTTATAAGGGAGCTTAATGAACCAAATGGAAGCCTCTCCCGTCAATGAGAGAGGAAATACTCTTAGCCCTATTACATCCAAATCCAGATCAGGACTCCCTACACAGCTTTTAGACACTGCCCTTACCTTAGCTATATGGTCATGTGGGTCCTTAGAAGGTAGCCCTGAAAACAAACCTCGAGCAGTGAGCATTTGCATCAGACTACTAGTTACCACAAAGGTGTGTCCTTGTGGTAGAGGGGGCAAGACAAGTGGCCTATCAGACTTTGCAATATTATCATAGCCTCTGTAGTATTCTTGACGAAGTGGAGCGGGATTTTGTTCCCTTTGTCGATTTTCACCCGGATCATCGGGTAATAACTGACCTTGAACATCAACTGTAGCTGAGATGTTCTGGTTTGGATCATCATCGCTAATATCCAAGTTTCGATTCATATTGGGTAGTGTACGCTCTAATTCGTGGTCGTAGGGAAACCAGAGTTCTCTTCCTCTCCGTGTATTTGGCATACAAGGAAGATAGTTCTGCAAGAATAAAAAACAATAAAAAAAAGTAACATTAAGAAAATATTGACTAAACTTTAGTAATAAGTTTAAGTTAATCTAAAAGGTACTTTCCCCGGCAGCGGCGCCAAAATTTGATACGCTCAAACTTACTTCTCAAATAGGAAGTAAAGCGGTCGTATCAAGTAAAGAACCCAACTAATGAGGTTGGGATCGTTCCCACGAGGAAAATAGTTCAGACTTAACTTTATTCTATTATTACTATTATTTAGTCAATTATTTCCTTAGAAAACAAAAGACACTAAAAGGGGTGTTTTTATTTCTAAATTAATGAAAACAACTAACTAAATTAAAGTAAACAACTAATAGATTCAAATCTTGGAGTTTAATCAATTAATAAAAGTAACTAGGGTTTAAGTGTTCCCCACAGTTCCTAACTTGATAATTCTAAATATAACAATTCTTTCCTAGTATCTTGCATGGAAAGTAATAAGTTATGTATTTCTAAATCCTTGGTCTGACATCAAAAAAATTTCACTCCGCACCTTCGTCGGGCTACGTGTGTTGCTATACTAACCCTTACCTTTACCTCATATTAAGCATTGTATTCGACATTTGACTAAGTTATTACCTCATACGAATCGACACTATCCTATTAGATAGTATACACTAAATCTATGTTGATAATTCTTTTCCTATTATCTACCTCCTTGGTCCGGCAAGTAGCATTAAGGCGAGTTCTAACGTTGGCCATCCGTTAAAAAGACTTCTAAACGAAAAAATTATCAATACATGCAAGACACTATTCTAGAATTGTTATTTTAGTTAGATTTTACCTCATTATCACCCATGGTTCCCACAACCCTAGTAATGGAGTTTAGTTACCCATAGTCATAATCACAATATTCATATATTTAATATAAGAATTGATGCACTAACTTTGATGAGAAAGAATAAAATCCAGAAATTCACTTGATTAATCACCAAAATCACCAACAATCAATTCCAGAAAAAGTGTAACAATTGCTGAAATTAATCCTTCAATACTTGAACTAGAGAACTATAGATTCTCCAACAGTCTAACAATCGAAAAGTCTAATATCAAAGAGTCTACTAACAAAGATTCTAACCCAAAAAATGAGGTTTTTCGAACTATTTATAATAAAAACAAAGCCTAATAAAAGAAGGATTCTAATTACTGAAAATATGTCAAAACGCGGCTGGGTGACGGACCTCATGACGGACCGTCATGGTCACGACGGTCCGTCATGGCCTCCGTCGTCCCATACTTCACAAATTCTTCTTCTGCTCTCTTCATTACCCTCGACGAACGGGTATGAAGGACCGTTCCAAGCACGACGGTCCATCGAGGATCTCCGTTCCATAATACTTAAACTTCTTGGAATTTGGGTACTGGGACTACTCTATGATTATTGTGACGAACCAGCAAGACGGACCGTCGTGGCTATGACGGTTCGTCATGGAATTCTGTAATCCCACACTTAGGTCAGACTTCCCCATCTTCCTTCAGCAACTTTACTACGATCCCACCTACGTACCGTCACAAGCTCAACGGGCCGTCATAAGCTCTGTATGTGGTATCTTCTGCATTTCTTCGCTCAAAAACTTCCGTGTTCATCTTTGGACAGATTTCCTTCAAATAAGGAGAAACTTAGATAAAAATCAATACAAAAAGGCTTTTGGACACACATAAAACTTAAGGAAAAATCATTAAAAATACTGTGAAACCACAGTATATCACACGTCTAAGTAGATTCTTGTTCATAATTGTGAAGCGCACCACACTTATGAGTGAGAGACTATATGATGCTTAGAAACTCTCATCTTCTTGTATTCCTATGTCGTGCCTCTAGAGTCCAGTTATGTGCTTTCACCTAAACCTTGTATTGTGGTTTTAGGTATGATTACTAGAAGAGCATCTTTTATAAGGGACGAAGAATAAATGGATAATTTTGTAGCTAATGACTATCAAGTGCCTCCACAAGACAACCAAGTGCCTCCACTTGAAGAAGTTGCTATGGGTGATCAAATTTTGGATGTTCCTTCACCGATGATCGATGGGGATATAAGGGCAACCTTCCTGACTTTTGATCAATCAATGACCTCTCAAGCTAATGCCTTTAATTCACAAGTTCAATCTATGACGGCCCAAGTGAATAGGGTGGTTGGACCCCGAGTGCCTCAACATGCTTACACTATGTCCTCACATTTGAGAGACTTTGCTAGAATGAATCCACCTATGTTCTTTAAGTCAAAGTCGGATGAGGACCTCTAATATTTCCTCGATGAGGTCTATAAGATTCTCTATGCTATAGGTGTGACCTCAATTGATAAGGTCGAGTTACCGGCTTATCAACTTAAAGATCTGGCCCAAACTTGGTATGTGCAATGGAGGTATAATAGGGCACTATGAGGTTGTCCGGTGACTTGGGAGATCTTCAAGAAAGCTTGTCTTGATAGGTTGTTTCCTAGAGAGATGCGGTAATCTAAGGTTGAAGAATTCATCAACCTTCGTCACGGAGGTATGAGTGTACTTGACAATTCCTTGAAATTTACTAAATTATCCAAGTATGATCCATACTTGGTTTCAAACCCAAGGAATGAGATGAATTGTTTTCTTACGGGAGTGTCTGATGACTTGGAGGAAGAATGTCGTTCGGCTATGCTTCATGATAATATGAATATCTCTCATCTCATGCTTCATGCTCAACAAGTGGAGGAAACAACGTTAAGGAGATAGAGTAGGGAGTACAAGAAGGCCAAGTCTTACGAAGGTGGTTATTCAAAGGGTAGGCTAGACATTCAAGACAAGCCTAGGTTCACGAAGAGGTTTTCTAATCAAGTTACTACCAAATTTCCCGAGGCTCGTTATGATAGGGTGTCTAACCCTAAGTCTCAAAAGGGAGGAGGTACTAGCTCACCAAGAAAGACCCAAGTTGTGGAAACTGTGTCAAGAAGCACTATGGTGATTACCTTGTTGGGATAGACAATTGCTTTGGGTGTTTCAATAGTGTCCACAAGGTTAGGGATTGCCCTAATTTGAAGGGGAAAGACAAATGTAGCGGGAAAAATCAAGCTAGTGGTTCTAATGTGGATCCTCCAAAGAAGAATCACTTTTATGCACTGTGCTCTAGGGGTGAACAAGAGAGTTCTCCCTATGTGGTGACCCGTATGTTGCAAGTATTCTCTATTGATGTATATGCTTTACTTGATCTGGGTGCTATAATATCTCTTTTACTCCCTTTATAGCTAGAAAGTTTGACATTTTCCCGATATTCATATTGAACCTTTCATGGTAACTACCTGGTAGGTGAGTTAGTAGTTGCAAGGAGGGTATATAGAAATTATCCTATAATGTTGCCCAATAGAGTGTGTCATGTTGAATTAGTAGAACTTGATATGGTTGATTTTGATGTTATTTTGGGGAAGGATTGATTGCATGATTGTTTTGCTTCCACCGATTGTAGAACAATCAAGTTCAACTTTCCAAATGAACCCGTCTTAGAGTGAAAGGGGGTAAATTTTATTCATAGAGGTTGTATTATCTCTTGTCTCAAGGCTTGCAAAATGATCTCAATCAGGTGTCTACATCACATTGTAAGAGTCAAAGATTAAGACACTAAAAATCCTTCCATTGAGTTAGTCCCCTTAGTAAGTGAATTTCCGGAGGTCTTTCCTAATGATCTTCCAAGAATCCCTCCTATACGGGAAATGAATTTCGGTATTGACTTGCTACTGGATACCAACCCCATTTCAATTTCTCCTTATCGGATGGATCCGGTCGGATTGAAAGAGTTGAAGGCTCAACTCAAGGACTTACTAGACAAAGGCTTCAATATACCTAGTATTTCTCCATGGGGTACTCCAATTTTGTTTGTGAAGAAGAAGGATGGGTTCCTTAGAATGTTTATTGATTATCGCCAACTCAATAAAGTCACTATTAAGAATAAGTATCCTCTCTCTAAGATTGACGACTTGTTTGATCAACTCTAAGGGGTAAGCTACTTTTCTAAGATTATTGAGATCGGGGTGTTCACCAACTTAGTGTGAGAGGTGAGGATATACCAAAAATGGCATTTCAAACAAGATATGTTCACCATAAATTCTTATTAATGTCCTTTGGTCTCACTAATGGCCCGACGACATTTATGGATCTCATGAATAAGGTGTTTTAAAGTTACCTAGATTCATTTGTCATTGTCTTCATTGACGACATCTTGACATATTTGAAAAATGAGGGTGAACACATGGACCATTTGAGGGTGGTGTTACAAGTGCTTAAGGAAAACCAACTATTTCCCAAGTATAGAAAATGTGAGTTTTGGTTGAGTTCGCTGGTATTTCTTGGTTATATCATCTCTAGTGAGGGAGTTGAGGTTGATCCAAGGAAAATTGAGGCGGTCAAGAATTGGCCTAGACCATTGACTTCAACGACCGTTAGGAGTTTCTTGGGTCTAGTAGGTTATTATAGAAGGTTTGTGGATTGTTTTGCACCCATTACTTCTCCCTTGACTACCTTGACACAAAAGAATATGAAATTGGAGTGGTGGAAGGCATGTGAAAGAAGTTTCCAAATCTTGAAAGATAGGCTTACTTCCGCTCCGGTGTTGAACTTACCAGTGGGTGCAAGGGCTTTGTTGTATATTGTGATGCATCCTTAGTGGTCTTAGGGTCTATTCTTATGCAACATGGGAAGGTAGTAGCCTATGCTCTAGGAAACATGAGGTTCATGAGAAGAATTGTCCAACTAGTGATCTTGAGTTAGCGGCTGTGGTATTTGCCTTGAAAATATGGAGGTATTATTTGTATGGTGTCTATGTTGATGTGTATACCGACCACAAGAGTCTTCAATATGTGTTTAATCAAAAGGAGTTGAATCTTCGACAAATAAGGTGGTTGGAATTATTGAAAGATTACGACATAAGTGTCCTTTACCTTCGAAGCAAGGCCAATGTGGTTGCGGATGCTCTAAGTCGTATGACCATGGTAGTATGTCTCATCTAGAAGAAGCCAAGAAAAACCTAGTGAATATGTTCATAGTTTGTCTCATTTGGGTGTTAGATTGGAAAATTCTCCGAATGGTGGTTTTATGGTCCGTCATAACTTTGAATCATCGTTGGTGGTTGAGGTGAAGTCCAAAAAAGACCTTGATAAACCGTTGATGGAATTGAAGGAGTAGGTTATTGGTAAGATTAATGAGTCATTCTCTTTACGGGGGGGGGGGGGGGGG
>NC_028644.1:37287327-37292682 GCF_001406875.1 Solanum pennellii
GGGGGGGGGGAGATGGTGTCTTGAGGTATCAATGAAGGTTGCGTGTTTCCAATAGATGGCTTGAGGAACCGGATTCTTGAGGAAGCTCATGGGTCAGGTTATTCTATTTATCCATGTTCTACAAAGATGTATCATGACCTTAGAGAAGTGTTTTGGTGCGAAGGCTTGAAAAGGTACATAGCAGAATTTGTTTCAAAATATCCAAATTGTCAACAAGTTAAAGTCGAACACCAAAAGCCGGGTGTTTTACTTCAATAAATCCAAGTTCCTACTTGGAAGTGGGAAGACAATAATATGGATTTGGTGGTAGGTCTGCCTCGGACATAAAAAGAAATGACTCCATATGGGTGATTGTGAATAGATTGACCAAATCCGCTAATTTTATTCAAGTCAAGTCCATATACTCGGTGGAGGATTATGCATGGATCTTCATAGATGAGATTGTGTGTCACCATGGTATTCCTTTAACCATCATATCAGATAACGGTGCACAATTCACATCTAGGGTTTGAGGTCATTCCAAAAAGGGTTGGGTACCAAGGTGAAGCTAAGCATCACTTTTCATCCCTAAATGGATAGTCAAGCGGAGCGTTCTATTAAAACCCTTGAGGATATGCTTTGAGATTGTGTAATTGATTTCAAGGGAAATTGGGATAAACACTTGCATTTGGTTGAGTTTTCTTACAACAATAGTTACCATTCATCTATATCTATGGCTCTTTATGAAACCTTGTATGGTAGAAGATGTAGATCTCCATTTGGATGGTTTGAAGTGGGTGAGTCTTCGCTTTTGGGTCTCGAATTAATTTATAAGCTTTTTTAGAAAGTTCATATTATAAGAAATCGCTTGAAAACAGCCAATAGCCGGAAAAAGTCTTATGCTGACCATAGGAGGAGAGACTTAGAGTTTGAAGAAGGTGATAAAGTGTATCTAAAATTCGCCTATGAAAGGAGTGGTGAAATTTGGCAAGAAAGGGAAGTTGAGTACTTGTTATGTGGTTCCCTATGAAATTTTGCAAAATATTGGTAAGGTTGCATATGAGTTGAGGTTACCTAGTGAATTTGCTTCAGTTTATCTGATGTTCCATGTTTCCATACTTAAGAAGTGTATCGGTGATCCTGAGCCCATTCTTCATATTGAGGGTCTAGGTGTGCAACAGAACCTCTCATATGAGGAGGTTCCGCTTCAAATACTCGATAGACAAGTAAAGTAGTTAAGGAACAAAGAGGTGACTTTCGTAAAGATGTATGGAAGAACAACCTACTTGATGGTGCAGCATGGGAGACTGAGGTTGACATGATGACTAAGTTTAGCTGTTCTTAGATGTAGTGAAAATAATGAGTTTGTGTGAAGTTGCCTTGATTTTTGGTAGAATAGTGAATTTTATGCTTTGTTACTGTGAGTTATAATGAATTATGCCTATTTACAATGAAAGTTTTCAAGAAAATACTCTTTTACTTAATTTGAACTTATGTGGTGTATTTTGGTATATTGTGCCTTCATGAAATGTATTGAGCATGTTAATATGTGATGAAGAAAACTTTGGCATAAGTGAATAAGCATGTAATGAATGTTGAACTCTTATGAGTCGAAAATGATGTTATGAGTTGCATTGTGAAAAAGTTCATTGGTCATATTTATTTGAATTGTAACTCATATTTGATAGGTTGTTGTTGGTTGGGCTGCTAATCTTGAGTTTATTCTTTCCTTTTAAGGAATTTTATTGTCATTCTAGGACAAATGTTCCTAAGTAATGTAATACTCCAAACGTCTAGAGCCTAACATGAGTTTTTCTAAGAGTGGTATCATTATTGTAAGGCAAAATCTAATGTATATAAGTAATTTAGGAAGTTTTAGAATCAAACTGTCAAGAAACGTCCATGACGTTCAGAAACTAGTTCAAGATGTGCTAGTGTGCCTTAGCCTATTTGACAGGTTATTAGGACTCAGAATTCAATGAAATTTGGCTGTAAGGTTTAAAATATGAATTAGACTTTGTTTATAGTTGAAACGTCAGCGTACGACTCGCCATCCTTGAGGAGGACCCTTTCAATTTGGCAACAAGCTGTCAATTTGACAGTGCTCACCTACTACCATAGTCGACGAGGCGTGGTTGGATTGAAGGGACATCAAAGCCTCCGTCGATCAAAAATTAGCCATTTTGACCAAAGGTCCATTTGGATTAGTCTCTGACAACATCAACGGATGTGCAGGATGGAGGGGGCAAGGGCGTAGGTTGACCTACTAACCGTTGATCGAGGACTCGTAGGTCCTGCAACTTTTTTGTTGTTTTATTTTATTTTTTATTTAATTATTTAAGTGGTTAGTTAGTTCATTAAGGGTTAGGGAAGGTTCAATTAAATTAATTAATAACCTCTATATTAACACCTAGACTAATTAAACTAAAGCTAACTCTCATAATTTCTAAAACCCAATTGCTCTTCCTTCTCTGTTTTTTCTCTCTCCCAAATAGAAGAACTACATTGAAGGCTAGGTCAAGGTCTAAGGGTTTCAATAAGGGGGATTTTCTCCATCAAGCTTCATCAATTAGTAAGGTATGAGATTCCTTTCACCTTTGAGATCTTTTTCCCCAAAGGGTTCCTCCAAATTGATTTCAAAAAGAAGAGTTTTCAAGTGGGTTTTCTTCTATTACGAATTTGATTTTCTACATTGCTTTGATTATGATTTATTTAGATAATTATGAGTATATTATGATGCATTGTTATTCAATTATTCTAGTTCTTGATTAGTTGACCTAGGTTGTGAAGAACATCATGAATTTGACCTAAGTCCCTTAACCCTAGGCTATGAACTATTGATGAATTATTGTGTAGTGATTCAATTGACTTAATTATTGTGTTGATTACTATGGTGTGATGATATTCCACCCATTTTTGGGTCGAATTGGATGGTTGATTGTAAAACCTTGATGATGGCTTGTTAAAGAGATTGTGTAAGTCTTGTGATCTCAATCCTTTACTTCAATTATGATTACTTGTGTTTAGTGATAAAGTTGTATAGAAGTATACCTTATGTTAAGATTTATTAGGGTTGGTATGATGTTGAATTGGAATGTCTTGAATTATAGCTTATGAGTTGTTGGATAAGATGTAAATGTTATAAGGATGATGATGATTACCAATGTGCCTTATTATAATTAGATATGTAAATATGCTAACCTCACATGTGTGAATTTAAATGAAAGGACAATACTCATAAAATTCCTATTGAGCGATGTTGATGATTATATAAGGGATAGACCCTATGACCTAAACTAAGGTATGATGATTAATGAAGGATTAAAGACATTCAAAAGGGACTCTACTTTACCACCGAGTGAACTAGAGTGAGGAGTGTCCCGTCCTACATGGGGAAACTAGGATCGCTAATGTACTCATAGGAGTGTAGAATATAATGCATGTAGCATAATGAGGTCCCCAACCACATCTCCTAGTTCTTGAGCATTGTGCTTCCATAGGAATACTAGCTAGTGGATACACATAGATGCTATGTTCATCTTTTGGTAGTACCTTGGCTAGTAGTTTGCCTTCTTTTTGTGTAGGGTGACACCGTATCCCACATTAGCTCATGTTGTCTATGTCGGTTAAGGCAACAACTTCCCAAAAGGTAAAGTGAAGTAATGAAGTGAACACTAACTAGGATGACCTAAGTGGTTTAACTTAGTCTAGGTAGGGGTATGGGACTCTACCTATACATTGCACTAGTTAGCCTCGAGGGAAGTCTTAGAAGGATGTTCTTATGTATTTATATGCTTATAACTGTAAATGGTATGTATATGATGATCTTTCATGTTGATGACATTATGTGATGTGGTTTTACTTATGAACATGTGTTTGGTCTCTATTTCTAAAGTATGATGATGTTTACTCTTAATGATATGGTATGTGAACATATAAAATTATGACAACTTTAGTATCTCATTCCATATTTATGTGTATTATTCAATTACTTGTCTTCTTTTAGACATATTACTACCATATTTACTTTAATTAATGGAGCAAATTCAGTAAATTTCATGATTTCTCATCAAAAACACATTAGTTTTTCTTTAGTCATTATTATATCATCAATATGATGCACTAAGACTAATATTCAATGTCTTATCCATATAAAAGTGTCTTAGGTTATAAATCGATGAGTCTTGAACCCGGTATCTTTTCATCATGGTGCACCAGGACTTTAACCCAATGTCATACCCTCTTTGTGCAATTGGACGTAAATCCATCGTCTTATTCTTTTTGTACGATAAAGCTTAAATCTATCCTGTTACCCATAATGAGACTCAACCTCAAGCCTTCAAAATAATTGTTATTTTAGCACTTTTGATGATCATTAATATGATCGTACATTATGGTTACACACAAAATTGAGATTATTGATTTATTATAATTAACATTAGTAGTTAATAAATATAGCTTAATAGATCACATACCTCATATAAAGGTTTAAAACATACATTTCACCAAATTGTGCTGATTCAATTATTAAATTAAAGATTTCTCTTCTCAATCGGGTAAAATGAAATGTATAAAAAGTCAACAAGTTTCTTTAAATACTTACTCCATATGGTAACTCCAGTTTTGTCACATAAACAATTGTAACATAAAGATAACATACCTTACCATTATGAGAATCTTATTGTATAACTTATGCAAGATCTCTTTTGCACTTTTTCCTTCTTCTATCATAATTTTTTGAGAATAGAAAATTCATGCTAATAACATGTTATGAAACTATATAAATTTAAAAGAATAATAAAGTAGGATGAAGATAAAAGACTTCTTATTTATGTTGAAGTATTTTCAAGGTTCATAGAACTTATTTACAATGAAGGAAAACCCTCTATTTCTAGGAGAAATTTTACTTGGTCCCCAAGTAGGATTCCTAACCATATCCTAAAAGGAATCCACATAATTAGACATTCACTATAATACAAATATGTTTATAACAGTTTCTATTTTTTTAAAATAGAGATTATTGAGTTTAATCGTTCATATCTATAATTCCGCATGAACCCTATGAATTGAGTTATGAATTTGGAGAAGCTTATTAAATTCAATACTTGAGTTTAAGATTTAGTTTTTTTAGGAAGTTAAGATGAGTTTTGAGAAAGATTTTTATCCATGAGCTTCTTTATGGTTATTGAGGTCCTCAGATTGAGTCGTTCATGTCTATAATCCTTCATGAACCTAAAAATTTAGTTATATGTCTTGAGAATCTTTGAAAGCCAATCATTGAGTTTCAAACTGTGTCTTGACAAAAATTTTAAAGGTTCTATTTAATAAATACTTAAGATTTTCGAATGTTATTTTATTCATATATATATATATATA
>NC_028644.1:37293160-37309443 GCF_001406875.1 Solanum pennellii
TATATATATATATATACCAATGTTAATTATTGTACTTGAGAGACAAGTTCATAAGTGCATGTTTTTTAGTAGGTAAACAGGACTCATATTCTGAAAAGTATTACAAGTAATGTAAGATGTCCATTTTTTTAATGGGTGAGTTGAGCAGAAAGTTGTATTAATTATTATGGGAGTAGTATTGAACACCAACTTTCGTTAGTCTTTTATGATTTTGAAGTCCCATAGAACTATGTAGCTACTGTAGGATAGGATAACATTAATTCTTTCTTGACATCTCACTGCCTCCGAGAAATCTAATTACATGGATCCATAGTCATAATATCTGTTACGACCCAAAGTATCCCTTAGGCATGACCGACGTCCTTGTCCTCGAAGAGGACTTAGACAAGCCCTTAGCATTCGTCATAGCATATCATAGGTAAAGAGAACGCGGAAACTTTAAAACATTACATAGTGAAGTGTACTTAGACTTCTCGCATATTATATATGGAGTTTACATAGACTCCTTTCTTATGAAGTTTACATAGACTTCTCTTTTAGCATAAGAAAAAATGAATAAGAGTCTAAAGTCTAATCTCACATATAAACCATCTACAAAAGTACAAATGTTTGGACATATCCAATACAAGAACAATACTCCATTATAGGCTTATATAAGTTGTCTCAATGATAAAGGAAAGAATAAACGTCTCCAAACATAAGTAAAATCATAGCTAGAGTGGAACATGGCAACATCCGCGGACTTGAGCACTGACTTGGGAAAGGATCCAAGTCTTCCTTGTAAATTGGCCAAAAACTCTATAATGGCCTGAACCTAAAATGTTTAGGAAAAGGGGATGAAATATGGGTTAGTACTTCATACGTACTAAGTAAGGCTTCTATGCACAAAAATCATAAATGCATAAGAAAAAGGATATTTTAATAAAACCCATGGTCTCTATCAATTTACTCCACATGTACATATAGGAACCATAGTAAGTCAATTAAACATAATATCAACCCAACATGTAGACCACCTAAGCAATACTAGTGAAATGCCAAAGATTGAAACCCATAACCCTATCCAAAGCTAAATATCACATTAAGCAAACCACTTCATACTTACAACATATGCTCATAATTCATCATGACACACTTAATACATAAATAATACTCATAGCTTATAAACATAATCATAATCATAATCATAATCATAATCATAAAATAACACTACTAGAACCATCCCTTAAGAACCCACAAGTTCAATGTGCAATAGAAGTCCTAAACCCCCCTTACACCATGTAGAAACCTTCAAGACAACCCTAATAAGAGTTCACATACTTATCCTTTTCAATTAATTTTACATTGGGGAAAAAGTGCAATAACCGATATGAGACCATGTGAGCTTCATGGAATCCAGTGTTCAACTCCCACACCAAAAAGAGAGGGTTAACACTTTCCTAAGGTGTAACCTTTCGTAAATAGCTATATAGGTGGATCCACTAAGCTATAGTCCTATGTGGGCTCATAGTTAAGGGTCAAGGAGATCGTCACTAGGAACCGTGACTTACTAATGTGAGAGTTTCCATCTTATGAGACAACACAAAACTTAGGAGTTCGGACTTACTAACGTGAGGAAACCCATGTGGGAGGGACACTTACTAAAGTGAGACGTCCATGTAGTTTACATGCCCTTTCGGTTCTAATCATCTATTCCATTTAGTAATCATCTTATTTCATCATACAAGTTCACATTGGTCCCTTCTAGACCCCTGTGTAAACATCTTATCATATTAGCTCATAGGTCATCACAAGTGAGAACAATGCTTTCACTTTAGACATCACTTCACAAGTGAATAAACCTTTCAATTAACACTTTATTATAATCATAAGAAACTACTTTCAATCATATAATAATTGTATCATAACATGCACACATAATTCATGTATAATTTAATGTCTTAGGGTTAATAATGAGGAATATTTAGCATTAACATCACAACCATACATTAGACATAGAAGTATTACTATCGAAGTAACTCATAGTTCACAATTGAATCCAAGAAGAACCAATCAACATACGTTCATTTCCATTTCAAGAACCTTTATACTTACATTACAAATAATACGTAACCAATTACATCAACAAGGTAAATTCAAGAAGTAATTACATAATTAACAACAATGTAGTCAATCTACATCTTCATAATCTTCACAACACACCATATCAATTCAAGGTTTTCATGAAATTGGGGAAAAGACACGGGTCTAGGGAAAACTCACATGAGAATCAATTAACCATAAATATATACCTAAAAACCATTAATTCATCATATTTCATCACTATTAATTCATAATTTCATTTTTCAAAGCAGATTTATCTAAGAAGAAAAACCGTAGTTTTGGGAGATTAAGTGATATTCTTTTTGAGGGAACTCTTTGGGAAATGAATCCCAAGAGTGAAAGAAACCATACCTTAGAGGTGATTAGCCACGAAATTTGAGTAGAATATTGGAGATTTTGGTCTTCTTCTTCGACCTGCAAAGCTTCTTCAATGGAGGATGAATAGAGAGAGAAAGTAGAGAGAAGGGATAACTTTTGGGTTTTGATTTGGGGATTTAGTTTTTGTGGAATGTTTTGGTGAAAAACTGATTTAAAATCAATATAAAAACCTACCCTAAAATACCCAAAATAGTCTCGCTTAAATTGACTTTTTAATGAAGTCAAACTTGAATTCTAAATTTCAGATTTTTGTCGGGAAACAAGTCTGCCTCGTGGAGCTTTTCCTGCATACTTTCCAAAATTAATTTTTGAACTATGAAGTCTGCGACGTGTCCAAATCTCAGAAAAAGTTTTGGACCTTAGATGTATCAAGTGCGCGATGCGGACTTGATCCCTCTATGAGCAATTTTTTGCTGCGTTTTGGCAGCTTGCTTGGCCAAAGGTGGGGTCCTTCGTGGACCCCTAGGGATAACCTTGCGGGGTCGAACCTGGAAATTTTGACCTATAAACATCATTTTACCTATTTAAAGTCTTTTTAAAAGTTTTACGCTTCATATGACCCTCCCAAACCTTCACAAAGCCTATGGACTTTACTAATTCAACTTGCACTAGTTCCCGGACGTCATGGCCATTTCTTAGCGTTTTGGTTCTAATACTTCTCAAACAAGTTATATAAAATTATTTTGGTCTAGAATAATCATTATTTAATTTTTGAGGATCTAGTATAGCTCATAGAATTTCGGGGGTGTATCAATATCATGTTTTACCCCGACAAAGTATGGGATGACAATGACAACGTGAGGTGCAACGTTGTATCATTGTTAGGCTCATGGTAATGGTTGATAGTTAGGAAAACTCCCCACAAATAAAGTATATTATTTCATGTTGATTTTATTCCATATACAACTGTAAAACTTAAATGGTTCTCACTTCATATTCATGTATTGATTCAGTTGAATTGATTTCAATCATTCAGATCAGTTATTTTTTTACTCCACCATATTACGTATTCGTGTATTCCATGTATGATGTCATTCAGAATGTATGCTTTTATCATGAAAATATATGTTTTCAAGATTATCAACATGTATTTCACTTATATCACTCTACATTCAAGTTAGATTTTGTGAGCCTCCTTGTATTGTAGAAGACTTTACAATTACTTTCCAATAGTAGTTTTGAGGTGTCGTGGGTCATGTCCCGACATCCTTTCTTAGTAGTAGAGGATTGAAGAATAGACAATTTTCGATAGTGTTTTAGTTTCAGTAATTAAAAAGTTATGTTTCATACAAAGTATATTCAACAAAGTTTTGAGATTCAATAAATTGTTCTTTAATGTCAATTTAAATTTGAGTCTTATGGATGCTCAAGTTTGTCTTCCGCTTGTAGTCAGCCCGAGTAAGGGTTCGCTGGAACTAGCAAAGGTTATTATGTGCCGACCATGTCCAGGGTATAAGTTCGGGTAGTGGCAAACTTGGTATTAGAGCATATAGTTCAAGTTTCCTAGGGTGTCTATGAAGACGTGCCAAATATAACCATATTAATAATTGTGAGGGACCCACTTCTATAAGTAAGGGACTACAAACATTTAGGAAAAGTTTCTCTTCTATCGTACTATAAATCATGCAATAGAGAGGTCTAATATGATTCTTATTCAAACTCGTTTATTACTAATATCCACTCAACTGCCCCTCATACTCAAGGTGGTTGAAAAGATAAGCCAGATCCATATTAATGAATTATCTCTTCTATCGTACTCTAAATCGTGCAATAGAGCGGTCTAATATGACGCTTATTCAAACTCGTACATTATTAATATCCACTGAACTGCCCCTCATACTCAAGGTAGTTGAAAAGAAAAGGCAGATCCTTATTAATGAGTTAATGTTAAGAAACATCTTTAGAAAGTCATGACACTACAGAGATGCTTGAGAAAAGCCTGTAAGTGAGCTTAAATGTTGAGATTTGAAAGAATACACTCTTTTTTCATATGAATCATGCAAAAGAGAAAAATGTGAGATGTAATCCCAAACTATCTTCTCTAAACCTTGTGTTATGATATACATTAAAAGAAGAGTATTGTCTCATCCGGGAGCACCCCCAAGACACAATCAAAGGCATCGTCCTCGAAGAGGACTTAGAAAAGACCTTAGCATTCGTCATTACATGTCATACCAAAAGCATGAAAACTTTAAAACTTTTACATAGTGAGGTATAAAGAGACCTCTCACATACCATATAGGGAGTTTACATAGACTCCTTGCTTATGAAGCTTACATATGCTTCTATTTTAGATAACATAACCAATACATAGGAAATAGTCTAATAACATTGTCTCACATTAACCCATCTAAACGAGTACAACTTTTACACTAGCCATTACAAATTCAATATGCCATTATAGGCTTACATCAATAGTATCAAATGATTAATAGTGTGTTTAGACAATAAAACTTCACAACAAGATAAGAGATCATAAGTAATACCTTGCTTCATAACACATATCATCATAGGTAGTCATCACCACATATAGCAATTCAGACACATATCATGTGCATCAAGATAACAAACATCATATAGAGTCAACATTATACGTTACATGCTATCATGATACATAAAACAACCTCCTAGGACTCGTATGAGAGCAAACTTATGCAATGTCCAGGTAGAGTTCCATACCCTACTTATACTAAGTAGACCCCTTAAGTAACCCTAGTTATTGTCAATCTTTATTACATTTAGCCATTCATTTTACTTTTGTGAACAATCGCCGTCACCAACAATAGACCACATGAGCTAAATGTGGAGTCCGGGGTAATGAAAACCTAAATTGAAAGAAGGTGGTCTACTTGCCAAGGTAGAATTAGAACATGAACATAGCATTTTAGGTGGAGCCACTAGTTAGTATTCCTATGGGGGCAACATAGTTCAACAACTAGGAGATATACTAGAGACCCTCTTTATGCACATTTGCATTGTAATATCTATATCATGAGAACCAGAGTGAGCCTATGTTCGCACAATGGGAAATGATACATCTCACAACTAGTTCACTCGGTGCTAAGCTAAAGTCTTTTAAGTCAATCTTAATTATCAATATTAGTATAGGCCATAGGAGACTAACCCTTGTATAATCATTTCATTATCTCATTAGGTATAGGATGAGAACTACCTTTTATCACAACCATCATTTGTGAGATCATTACATCATAATCAAATCATAATTAGGCACACAAGCGATTTACATTTAAACTTTACTGATCATATCCCTATCAAGACCTCACTACCATCATATTCATGTCATGGAATAATAATCATCATATCATACTCTTCTTAATCTAATTATATATAATACTTTAATTGCAAATCATCATCAAGTATAATCCATCATTATTGAAGTAAAGGATTTAAGATCATAAAGTGTTACCGCATATCCTTCATAAGCCGTCTTCAAGTTCTTACCATATATACAACCATATTCATATACAAATTCACTAAGTAAAATCATACAATTGTAATCTATGCAAGAACTAAGTCAATTGTATCATCACTAATAAAATCAACCTCAATTCATAACCTAGGGTTAGGAGAAAAGGGTTCAATCAAGAAGCTTTCATGAAAACTATATAAAGGACTAAGAACTACAACAATTATCAATTTATAAATCATAATCTATCAATATTAAATCAACTTGAAAGACAATTTACAAAATCGGAAGAAAACCCATCTTTTGAAGAGCATAGAAATCATATTTTTGAAAGAGCCTCTTGGGAAAAGGGTTCCCAAGAGTGAATAGATTCTATACCTTAAGATTTATTGAATATTAATGGAGAAAATATTAATCTTGAAACCTAGTAAAGCTTCACCTTGGTATTCAATAGTGGGTCTTAAGGAGAGAGAGAAAAAAGATAGAAGTTTGAGAGAATCGGGTTTGGGAAATATGGGGTGTTAGGTTAGTTTTCTGAGGTTTAAATCTTATATAGTCCCTCAACTAACTTAATTAACCACCCATAACACCTTAATTAATTAATTAAACAACTAAGAAGCCAAATTAACTAGAAACTTACAGTAAAGTCGACCTCCAACCATGAGACCCCGACCTACGCCCCATTGTCCCATTGAAGACCTTGTAGTGAACGGGCACCATTTGGGTTAGAGAGTGGGTTTTTTGGACAATTTTTGAAATTTATAACTCTGAAACAAACACCACCATCAATGGACCGTTTACCCAATAGCAACTCATCTTGTTGTCCGTCGTTTGGCCACTGTCAATTTCACTGCTTTTGGTCAAATACAAGGGTCCTATCCAAGGACTCCTAGGGTGGTCTTTGGGAATTCGTACCCAAACGTTTTGAACCTAAATACACTCATCTATATGTTTGACATATTTTTACAAATTTTTGTTAAATTCCAACTCTTAATACCTCATGAAACATGCCAAGCTAAACTAGCATCAATTTGACTAGTCTCCGGACGTCTTGGTCATTTCTTGACGCTTTGTTCCTCAACTTTTTGACTTGACGATCTAGGATTTCAACTGAAACTCTCCATAGGAAAGGCCCTCATTAACCCTTAATCCTTCAATAGGGAGAATAAACATCGATTCACCTAAACACTTCTTGAGTATTGAAACATGAAACATCGGATGAACCGAAGCTAGTTCACTGGGTAGTTTCAACTCATAAGCAACTTTTCCGACCCGTTGCAATATATCATAAAGACCCACATACCGGGGGCTTAACTTCACTTACTTACCAAATCTCATCACCCCTTTCATTGGTGAAATCTTCAAGCACACTCAATTACCTATCTCAAACTCAAGGTCTCTTCTTCTATTGTCCGCATAAGATTTTTGCCGACTATAGGCTGTTTTCAACCTATCTCTTATCAATCAAACTTTCTCAATAGCCTCATAGACTATATAGGGACCAAGAAGTGAAGACTCAACAACCTCAAACCACCGAACAAGAGATCTATATCTTCTACCATAGGGTGCTTCAGAAGGTGCCATCGAAATACTTGAATGGTAGCTATTATTATCAAAGATCTCAATCAACTGCAAGTGAGCATCCCAATTTCCTTTGAAATCAATAACACAAGATCTTAACATTTCTTTTAGGGTTTAAATTGTACGTTCCTCTTGACCATCCGTTTGGCGATGAAAAGTAGTGCTAAGTTTCACTTGAGTACCTAAACCCTTTTGAAAAGACCTCTAAAAAGGATAACTAAATTGAGTACCTCTATCTGAGATGATGAACAAAGCGATCCCATGAAGATTCACAATCTCATTAATGTATATTCTAGCATACTCTTTCGCTAAATAAGTAGACTTAACGGGGATAAAGTGGGCGATTTCGTCACCCCATCCACAAAACCAATATTGAGTCATTGTTCTTCCGTGTTCGAGGCAACCCAACAACAAAGTCGATATTACTGTCTTCCCACTTCTAAGTATGAGCATCCATTATCTGGGTCAAACCACTCGGCTGATGCTCAGCTTTAACTTGTTGGCTATTTGGACACCTAGCTACAAACTTTTCTATATCCCTTTTAAACCATCCCACCAATAAACCTTCCAAAGGTCATGATACATGTTGGTGTTACCCAAATGAATAGAATAACGGGAACCATGGGCTTTTTTTTATAATTTGATTTCTCAAACCATTAACATCTGGTACACACAACCTTCCTTGGTACCTTGAAATAGCATCCCTCCTTAGGAGAATGACTCATTGAATTTACAAAGTACCGATTCTTTCATCTCTATCAGTTGAGGATCAAGGTGTTTGTTAGACTTTAGCTTAACCACTAAAGATGATTCGAAGTTATGATGCACCATAAAAACTCCATTTGGAGAATCTTCTAGTCGAACCCCTAAACGGGATAACCTATGCACATATTTAAGTAGGTCTTTATTACCCTCTTCCACATAATACACAGTACCTATAGTCATACGACTTAAAAGCATCCGCAACCACAGTGTCTTTGTTGGGGTTGTATAGGACACTCATCTAAAAATCCTTAATCTTTGTCGGAGATTCAACTCCTTTTGAGTAAACACATATTGAAGACTCATGTGATCGGTAAATACATCAACATGAACACCATATAAGCAATGTCTCCATATTTTTAAAGCAAACACTACGGCTGCTAATTCAAGGTCATGAGTTGTATAATTATTCTCATGCACCTTGAGTTTCCTAGTAGCATAAGCTATTATCTTGCCATGTTGCATAAGGACATACCCCAAACCTATTCAGAAAGCGTCACAATACACCACAAAACCTTCATTAACCTCAGGTAAGGTTTACACTAGAGCGGAGGTAAGATTATCTTTCAACTCTTGAAAGCCTCTTTCACAAGCTTCCAACCACTCAAAATTCACATTCTTTTGGGTCAAAGTTGTCAAAAGAAAAGCAATGGCTGCAATCCCATTGACAGACCTTCTATAGTACCCAGCTATACCCAAGAAACTTCTTATGTCGGTAGGGATTAGAGGTGTAGGACAATTCTTAACCACTTTCGTCTTGATCGGATAAACCTCTTTTCCCTCAGTTGAGAGAATATGGACAAGAAATGCAACTGATCTCAAGAGAAATTCACACTTGCTATATTTAGCTTAGAGTTAATGTTCCTTGAGAACTTGTAATACTACCATTTAATGGCCCATGTGTTCATCCTCACTCTTAGAGTACACCAACATCTCATCGATGAAGACAATTACAAAAGCATTAAGGTAATCTCGAAACACCCTATTCATTAGGTCTAAAATGCCACCGGTGCATTAGTCAACCCAAAAGACATGACTAAGAACTCATAGTGACCATACATAGTTTGGAAAGCTATTTTAGGAATGTCTTCACCCCTCACTCTAAGTTGATGATATCTCGACGTCAAATTAATTTTTGAGAAGTAACTCACACCATGGATTTGATCAAACAAATCATCAATCATAGGAAGAGGATACTTATTCTCTATGGTTGACTTTGTCACATCCGAATTTACCCCCAGATATAACCGGCGTCGTCGTCCTTTTCAAGGACTAATACTAGCCTCTTAGTCTCATGTCATTACATTCATAGGTTGAAAAATGCGGAAAAATTTAAAACATTCATTACAACTACTTGGAGATTTACATAGACCTCTACATACACATAATATATATTCATATCGAGTATACATAGACCCTTCATACAAGAAGGTTACATAGGCTTCTACTTTTATTGCACATACATATATATAAAATATAAAAATTGTCTCAACGATTTTCTCATCTCATACCATATAACGATAATTACAATATGGGCATAGTCCTTACATCAATCCAACAAGATCACATATAGGTCATATAAAAGAATAGTACTCAATTTAAAAGGAAAGAAATGAAATAGCGTTTAAGCTCATAACAAGTCCGTAAGATAGATGATGGCATTGCCCTCAGAAGTTGAGGACCTACCCCACTTGGGTGAAAGGAAGAATACAAACCTTCAACAATGTCACCTTCCAAACTCTTCAATGACCGGAAACTAAAATGTTTGGAAAAAGGGGAAGAGATTTGGGTTAGTACAACACATTTACTAAGTATGAGAACTTATGCACATACACAAGCAAACCATGCTAAAAAGGGACTTCTGTCAAAACATGCCACTTTACTCTTTAGGAACCTAGTGCAAAGCCAAGCGAGTAATATCAATCAACCAACATGGTTACTAACTCAACAAGTAATACCCATCCCAACATGCTTGAAAACCATGATTTACTACAAACCTATCATCAAGGAATAACATCACAAGAATGAATAAGAGTGAATCATATCATAATAAACAAGACAACAAATCATGAGTCCTTATCAAGTCAACAAGTGCAATGACCAAGCAAAGCCCCATAAGATTACTCAATCAAGTATCCTCACAAGAAACCATGAGCAATGTCCAACTTTACACAACATAACATTTAAGTTTACATTTCATCATATTAACATTATAACCCAAGGCATATTCATAAATGAACTAATCAACATATACTATCAACAATATGTCATGGTCACCATATACATATCATATATTATCATAACACAAACATATATAAGAACATCCTCCTAAGACCCCCTTCAAGGCTAACTAGTGCAATGCTTAAGAAGAGTCCCATACCCCTACCTAGACTAAGCTAGACCCCTTAGGCTATCCAAGTTAGAGTTCAAGTCCTCTAATTCGTTTTATATTTTTGGGAACATTTTACCGTAACCGACATAGACCATATGAGCTAGTATGGAATCCGATGTCATAAAACTCTACATCGAAAAAAGGTGGAATACTTGCCAAGGTAGTGCCAAAACATGAAATATAGCAACTACATGGATCCACTAGCTAGTATTCCTATGGGAGCAACATAGTTCAAGAACTAGGAGATATATTTGGGACCCTCTTTATGCTCCATGTTTTATAGTCCCAAATCTAAAGAGTAATGTAGTGTTCCTACCATCCCTATGTGGGAAGGGACACTCCTCAATCTAATTCAGTTGGTGCTAAGCTATAGTCCCTTTTTGAAATGTCTTTAAGCCTTTAATTATCAATCATAGTTTAGTCTAGGTCGTAGGGTTTACCCCTTGTATAATCATAATTATCAATGGCTAAATAAGAATTGTATAAGTATTAGTCTTTTCATCACAATCCATATAACTGAGGTTAACACATTAGCATTTCATACCATATCAAGGCACATTGATAATTTTCACCATCCTTATATCACATACACCTTAATCAACCTCACAACATAGTTAAGACATTTCAATTAAACATCATACAACCTTATAATTCCTAGTATATGGCATACTCCAATGTAACATCATGACTTAACAACAATTAATCACCATTGGAAGTAAAGAAAAAGATTCTAAGACTTAAGTCATCCACATAGTCTACCATCAAGGTATTATCCTACACCCATAACTCAACCCAATTTGGAGAGTAACATCATCACACAATAATAACCAATAAGAAACAAGGCCAATTGCATCTCTATAACATAATTCAACACTAGATCATAACTCAAGACAAGATACATAGGTTAATTTCACAATACAATTCATAACCTAAATCACATCTAAAAAGCTAGAATGATAGTCCTATAACTAATATAAATTTAATCATAATAACACCATAGTATAGTAATTTAATCAACAACCAAATCAATTGAATGATCACAATACAATATAGGTCAAGATCATAACCTAGGGTTAGGGATTGAGGATCATATTCTTCAATTTATACCAAACCACTAACAATTACCATAATCAAGTTTAAATCATGTTAATATATCCAATATAACGTAAATAAATGATCAACAAATCAATTCATAAGTTCAATTTCGTAATTGGATGAAACCCATAAGAAAAGTCAACTTTTGAAATCTGTTTTGAAGGAACCCTTTAAGTAAAGAGTCTCAAAGGTGAATTAGATCCTATACCTTAACGTTTGACAAAAATTTGATAGTGAATTCCTCCCTTTACATTCACAAAACCCTAATCCTTTCTAGTCTTCAATGGTGAGTTCAAGTAGCAAGAGAAAGAAGAGAGAAAAAAGAGAGTTTATTTGTGAGTTGTCTTTAGATTAATGAGTGTTGGGAGAATTTTTATTGGGACTTAATAAACTTAATTAGAATCCCTTAAACCCCTAATTAATCACCTAACCCCCCTAAATAATTAAATGAAACTAACTAAAATTGTGCAAGATGTTTGACCCTCACAGATGAGACCTTGAATGATGGGCCATCTGTGAGTCGACTGTCCCTCACTCTTCCGTCCTGCACTCTATCGATGAGTTCAGAGACTGTGCAGGCGGAGGCCTTCCTCAAATTTTCTAAGTATGGGCCCCTGGTTGCAGTGACGCCCCGTCAGTCCACACACGGACCATAGGTGGTCATGTCGATGACCACTGTCCATGCTTTGTTTCTTCAAACACATGGGTACTCCTCAAAGGCCCTTGGTTGGTCCTTGGGGATTCGTACCCGGACGTTTCCACCATGAAAAAACTCAAACACCTTTTATCTATCCTTTCACAAATTTTCGTACAGTTGCAACTCCTAAAAGTTAGTCAAATAGGCTAAGACACGCTAACATCCCTTTGAACCAACTTCCTGGACATCATGGACACTCTGGGACGTTTTGGTTATTAAACCTCCTTAATGACCTATATTCATTAAAATGGACTTAGAAACAATACTTAATCCTTATGTCACCTATGTTAGGCCTTACAATATGTCTTGGATTTTCAAGGTGTTACAGCCTTGTTCAATTACCCGTTGTCAATACACATCCTAAGAGACCCATCTTTATTTTTCACAAATAATACCGGAGCACCCCATAGAGAAATACTAAGTTGAATAAAACCATTGTCTAGTAAATATTTGAGTTAATCTTTCAACTCTTTCAATGTGTCCAGATCCATCACTATGGAGGAATTGAAATGGGATTCGTATCCGGTAATAAGCCAATACTGATTTTAATTTCCCGTTCGGGAGGAATCCCGGGAAGGTCATTCGGAAAAACCTTCGGAAATTCCCTCACAATGGGCACAAAGTCAATTGGAGGAATTTCGGATTCTAGATCTTTGACCCTCACCAAATGGTATAGGCAACCCTTGGCTATCATACTACAAGCCTTTAGACATGAAATTATTCGACCTTTAGGGGTTGAGTTTCTCCCCTTTAACTCTAAAATGAGCTCATTTGGAAAATTGAACTTTACTACCCTTGTTCTATAAACTATTGAAGCAAAACAAGCATGCAACCAATCCATTTACAAAATAACATAAAAAACAAACATGTCAAGTTCTACCATATCAACAAGAGTAAGTCTACTTGACATCATTTTAATATAATTCTTATATACCCTTTTTGCAACTATCGAATCACTCACGGCAGTAGACACCATATAAGGTGAATTTAGATTATGGGGAATTATATCAAACCTTCTATCTAAAAAAGGAGAAACAAATGACAAGGTAGCACCGAGATCAAGTAAAACATATACATTAATAGAGAAGACTTGCAACATACCAATCACCATATCGGGAGAACTCGCTTGTTAACCCCTAGCCTTGAGTGCCTAAAAGTGGTTCCTTTTTGGATCTTTGGATCTAGGACCACTTGATTGATATTCTTTATTACCCTTGTCTTGTCCCCTTACATTTTGACAATATCTCACTTCATGGCCACTCTCGCCATAACCAAAGCAATTATCCGATTCCACAAGATATTCACCTCTGTGTTTCTTACCAAACTTTCCGTAAGTTGGTTTCTCACTTTATGAATCAACCCTCTTCCTTTTTTCTACCTAGGGTTAGACACCCTATTATTTCAAGACTTGGGGAAATTATAGGATACTTGGTTGGAAAACCTATTTTTGAACCTAGGTTTGTATTGAATGTCAAGCCCACCATTAGAAGAACAACTTTCAAAAGACGTTGCTTTCTTAACAGGCCTATTTTTATTCCTTATCCAACTCTCCTCAACTTGTTGAGAATAAAACATCAACCTAGAAAGATCCACATTGTCATGAAGCATTGCCGCACAACATTCTTATTCAAGCTCTTCAAAGACGCTCGTCACATAACGACTGATTTCATCTTTATCATTGGAAACTAAAGAGGAAACATACTTGGATAGATTGATGAAATTCAATGAGTATTCTATAACACTCATCCCTCCTTGATGAAGGTTTATGAACTCCTCTACCTTAGCCTCCCTTTGCTCCCTCGAAAGAACCTCTCAAGAGAAGTCCTCCTAAATACCTCCCAAGTCACGGGACCACCTCTTAAATATCTATTATCTTTCCATTGCGTCAACCAAGCTTGAGCTACATCTTTAAATTGATAGGTGGCTAGCTCAACCTTCTCACTAGAACTCACTCCCATAACATAAAATATCTTGTAGACCTCTTCAAGAAAGTCTTGGGGGGTCTTCATCAACCTTAGTCCCAAAGAACATAGGAGGATTCATCCTAGTGAAGTCTTTCAAACGTGAAGCCATGGTACTAGAACTTGGGTTCACTCGGGGTCCAATATCCTGATTTTCATGAGCCTTCATGGCTTGGACTTGAGTAGTTACCTCATGTGATTGAGTAGTCATAGCTTTAACCAAACATACAAAAGCTGATCTTATCTCTCCATCTGCCATAGTTAGAGAATATATCGTAGATTGGTTACCCAAAGGAAATTGCTCTTTACAAGGGGCTTGATTGCCTTGCGGAGGAGCTTAGTTGTCATGGGGAGGAGCTTCTGCAGCAGCAGTTTCTTTGTCAAATCTTCTTGCAGCTGCCCTTCTAGTAGTCATAATTTATAGCCATAAAAAATGGTTGGAGGAAAAGAACAGATAGAGTTAAGACTCTATATGCACGACATAGGAGTACCAAGAAGATGGGGATTTCCTAAGTATCACATAGTCCCTCATTCATAAGTGTGACGGGCTTCACAATTATGAATAAGACCCTACATAGACGTGGTTTAGTGAGGCATCAATCCTAAGGTTGCTCAACCTCATGCTCTGATACCAAGTTTGTCACACCCGGGGAGCACCCTGAAGATGTAACCGGCATGGTTGTCCTCCAAAAGGACTTAGACAAGCCCTTAGCTTTCGTCATTACATGTCATAGGACAAAAACATGAAAAATCTAAAACATTTACATAGTGAGGTATACATGGACCTCTCACAATCCATATAGGGAGTTACATAGACTCCTCGCTTATTAAGATTACATAGGCTTCTATTTCAGACAACATAATTAATACATAGGAACTACTCTAATAACATTGTCTCACATTAAACATCTAAACAAGTACTACTTTTTGAAATAGGCATTACAAATTTAATATGCCAATATAGGCTTACATCAATAGTCTCAAACGATAAATGAATTAAATAGTGTATTTAGACAATGCAGCTTCATAGCTAGAACAAAAAATGGTAACATCCCCGAACAATGAGGACCTACTAATAACTTGAGGAAATTTCCAAGTCTTCTTCAATTGGCCTCTTAGAACTTCAATGTCACGACCCAAAACGAGCCGCGAGTGGCACCCACACTTATCCTCCTATGTGAGCGAACCAACAAATCTAAACCCCAACGTTTACCAATATTTCAACCATAATGAACAAAATATAATGCGGAAGACCCAAAACTCATTAATATAACCAATTAAATAAACTTCTAAATTATAATACTTATCATCCCCAAAATCTGGAAGTCATCACATCAAGAACATCTATCCTCAAATTACTAAGTTTAAGAGTATTTAAGAAGCTAAAATAAGTAAACAGATGGTCCATGTCCGAACTTCAAGGTCATCAAGACGTGAATGAGAGAATCCAGTCCAAGCTAGGAACAATAGCTCACCCTGAAATCTGACGTGCTGAAGACTGGCTAGAGTTGCGGACGAGTCGAAGTCAATGGTGCACTTGCTGCACTCCACAAAACAACAAGAAGGAAATAAAAGTAGGGGTCAGTACAAGGAACAAATACTGAGTAGGTATCATCGGCCAACTAAAAATAGAAAGCAATATATACTGAATAATTATATAAAATCAATTACAATACTCAACAGGTGACAATCAAGAAGTACAAGAAACATTGGCAACAACACCAAACACACCTATGAGGACTCAAGCCTCCACACCATACTCATTTGGGAAATAGGTTCTTCGAAATTTAGTGTATTAACATAATTCAAGATTTCTTCTCTTTATTCTTATCGTGTCGGAACGTGACACTCCGATCCCCTAATGCTACGTGTCGGAACGTGACACTC
>NC_028644.1:37309520-37369385 GCF_001406875.1 Solanum pennellii
TCCTACGTGAGGAACGTGACACTCCGATCAATTATTACTACCGTGTCGGAACGTGACACTCCGATCCCCTAATAATACGTGTCGGAACGTGACACTCCGATCCATTTATCTCATTATTTCAATTCATCAAGCTTTCTTTATGTCAAGCATCATCTTAATAGAGAGGATTTAAGATTAAAGATTCAACAATCTCATCATTCTAACCACCACAATTATACGATCACAACATACAAACACACAATCAAGTATATAGAAGACTTTACAATACCACCCAATACATATCAATCGCTATTTAGAGTTTATCTATCACATAGACATAAACCATAACCTACCTCCACCGAAGAATCGTGATCAAGCAAGCTATCTCCCCAATGCCTTTTGCTTTCCTCTTCGTTCTCTCTCTCTCGCTCGTTCTCCCTCTTCTGTCTTTTTCTTTTTCTTCTCCAGATTCTTTTTCTTTTACCCTAATTATCATATAATTCATTATGATAAAAGTAACCCATTATTTATTTCAAGGTTATCTCCTTTAACCCCCAAGTAAATAAATTATTAAACTTACCCCACTAATTTCATAAAGTTTGTCATGAATAGTCCAAAACACCCCTTTAAAACTTTTAGCAGAAATCCGACCCAGTTAGGTTTACGCAACTTGTGACGGCCCGTCGTATCTGCGACGGTCCGTCCTGCAGGTCCGTCACAAAGTTCAGAGAGTCAAATTCAGTAAAGGGGTTTGTGACGGTCCGTCGTGTCTACGACGGTCCGTGCTGCAGTTCCGTCGTGAAGTTCAGAGAGTCGATCTCAGTACCCAGATTTCAGAGTTGAAGTGTTTTGGAACGAAGAACCTCGACGGTCCGTCGTGACCATGACGGTCCGTCGCGTGATCCGTCGACCCAGTTAGTTTTTATCAAATTAATGTTACTGCTCGAACCTACTAAACAGGTTGTTACATTCAATGGACGGAACATACATATTTGTAGAAAACATAACAAATATGGGTTAGTACACCACTTGTACTAAGTGTGGAAACAATGCACATAAAACATTTGAAGACATGTATGAGAAGGGACCATTTCTTTAGAAAACATGCTAAGTCATTTGGAAATACTTTAATGCGCATACAAGAGATCATATAGAAGATAAAATCACAATAACATAAGACATGTTCATAACCAAAGACAACATCTACATAATGTCATATCAACATTTCATGTTTAATAGTTCATATCAACATAACATACAAAACCCTTACCAACAATCCCATCCCATGCCTACAAGTGCAATGCACATGTGAAGCCCCATAACTCCACAAAATCAACTAAAAAAGATAAGAGATCATACGTAATGCCTTTCTTCATAAAAGCTATCATCATAGGTAGTCATCACCACATATAACAATTTAGACCAATATCATGTTCGTCAATATAACCATCATCATAAAGACTCAACACTATAAATTTCATGCTATCATAATACATAAGACAACCTCCTAAGACTCCTCTTAGAGCCAATTTGTGCAATGTCTAGGTAGAGTCCCATACCCCTACCTATACTAAGTAAACCCCTTAAGTCACCCTAGTCAATGCCCATCGTTATTACATTTAGTCATTCATTTTACTTTTAGGACAATTGCCATAACTAACAATAGACCACATGAGCTAAATGTAAAATCCGATGTCATGAAACCCTTCACCGAAAGAAGGTGGTCTACTTTCCAAGGTAGAACCAAAACATGAACATAGCATTCTAGGTGGATCCACTATCTAGTATTCCTATGGGGACAACATAGTTCAAGAACTAGAAGATATACTAGAGACCCTCTTTATGCATATTTTCTTTGTAATCTCCATCTCATGAGAACCGTAGTGAACCTACCTTCCCACATTCGGAAGGGACACACCTCACAACTGGTTCACCCGGTGCTAAGGTAAATTCCTTTGTTGAAATCCATTTAAGTCAATCTTAATCATCAATATTAGTATAATCCATTGGATACTAACCCCTTGTATAATAATGTCATTAGCTCATTAGGTATGAGAACTACCTTTCATAAGAACCATCATTAGTGATATCATTATCATAATCAAATCATACAAAAGGCAAACAAATGATTCACATCCAAACTTGCATGATCACGCCCCTATCAAGAACTCACAACCATCATATTCATGTCACAGAATGATAATCATCATATCATCCTATTGTCAATCTAATCACATATAATAATTGAATTTGACATCATCATCAAGTATAATCGATCATCTTTGAAGTAAAGGATTTAAGATGATAGTCTTACCACATAGCCTTCATAATCCCTCTTCAAGATCTTACCATCAATCGAACCATATTATTCGATCAATAAACTTAATAAAATCATAAAATAGAAATCTATACAAGAACAAAGTCAATTTTATCATCAGTAATCAAATCAACCTTAATTCATAACCTAGGGTTAGGGGAAAAGGGTTCAATCAACAAGTTTTCATGAAAACTAGGTCAGGGACTAAGAACTAAAACAATGAGCCATTAATAAATCATAATATGTAAATAATAATCAATGCAACATCATAATAAATCAACTTGAAAGACAATTTATGAAATTTGAAGAAAACCCATATTTTGAAGCACATAGAAATCATATTTTGAAAGAGCCTCTTGGTGAAATGGTTCCCAAGAGTGAATAGAATCCATAACTTAATATTTATTGAATATTTATGGAGAAAATATGAATCTTGGAGACCTATTGAAGCTTGATCCTGTTCTTCAATGGTGGGTCTTTGGGAGAGAGAGAAAGTAGAGAGAAGTTGGAGAGAATTGGGTTTGGGAAATATGGGGTGTTAGATTAGTTTAATGAGGTTTAAGTCTTATATAGTCCCTCAAATAATTGTATAAACCACACCTAAATCTTCATTAATCAATATACCAACTAACTAATTAAGACAACTTAACTAGAAACTTATAGTAAAGTCGACCCAAACCATGTGACCCTGACATACGCCTCGTCGTTTCATCGATGGCCCCATACTGCACGGGCGTCGTTTGGGTCAGAGAGTGGGTTCTTAGGAACATATTTGGAAATGGGTAATTTTGGACCAGCGAACACCATCGACGACTCGTCGTTTGGTCCGTCGTTTAGCCACTGTCAATTTGACAACTTTTGGTCAAATGCAAGGGTCCTCTCCAAGGACCCTTAGGGTGGTCCTTGGGGAGTCGTACTCGGACGTTTTGACCCCAAACATTCTCTTCTATGTGTTTAAAACCTTTTTACCAATTTTCATGAAATTCCAACTCTTTAATCCTCATGAAACATGCTAGAGGCACACTAGCATCCATTTGACTAGTCTAGAGAAGTCTTGGCCGTTTCTTGATGCTTTGACTCTAACACTTCCTAATTAGTTTCAATACTTCAAATTAGTCATATAAATATTGTTTCAAGTCTTAGTTCAACATGTGAGGCTCTAGACTATGTCACAGACTTTCAGAGTGGTACAAGTATGTTTTAGAATGCTTAGATAGTATTTTCACCTGAAAGATAGTATGAGGTGCGACGATAGAAGCCAATAGCAGTAAAAGTACCTAAAATCATAATTTTTCATCTAGAAGTGTCGTGACCTTAGAAATGGAGTAATTTA
Organism: Solanum pennellii; assembly: GCF_001406875.1. Taxonomy (NCBI): domain Eukaryota; kingdom Viridiplantae; phylum Streptophyta; class Magnoliopsida; order Solanales; family Solanaceae; genus Solanum; species Solanum pennellii. The sequence goes on from NC_028644.1 coordinate 37,313,150, forward strand.
ATGAGTAGAGTATAAAAGTTGTATCAATGTAACTAGCAATTCATTAATGAAGTGTTCTTTTCTTATGGGTAGATGAAGAAGTGATAATTTTGCATATATTTCATGATATAACAAGGTGTAAGAGTTACTAGTATCGATGAGTTAGAGTAAACTTAACTAGAAGGCAGTTTATTTCAGTGGAACATTGTGTTATTGAAGGCAAAGTATAGGTGTTTAATTAAAAAGTTGAGTATTCATGAGGTAACAAATCTAATCTAGGCTTATGATTTTTAAGGAGGAACCCATAATATTCAGAGGGCTAAAGTACTAATTAGGTAATTATGGAGAATGAGTAAATATTATTTAAGTTGTGAACGGAAGGGCGACTTCAAATTGCAAGTATGAAGACTAAGAGGTAAAAATTGATTACTTTACAAGATGTCTTAGTAGGTGTGTGTTTCTTAATTTTTATCTAGTAGAAGTAAGTTAGTATAGTAAGTGAGCAATCATATTGATATACGAGGTCCAGTCTTCAGACAATGGGACCTTTCATGTCATGGTCTTGATGATAGACCATAGTGGCGCCTCTAGAAGGCCAACAAGTAGACCCTCAGACCTGAGCCAAGCCTAACCCTTTGAACCCCACGCCTAAGTGAGGACCACGAGGACCTTCATGGTCCGTGGTCCTTTACACGGTTCATGAGAGGGTCCATGAACCCAAGCCATGAGACCTCAGCCAAAATGAAGACCATGAGGACCTTTGCGGCCATGGTCCTTCACATGGGCCATGGTAAGGCTCGTGATCAATACCTCCAGAACAAGTAGCCACTATCCAAGGACAAAGACCAGTCCCATATTCTACGGTTCCTTTCACAGTCCGTGAAAGTGGCCGTGGTCAGCTATGTAAGATTTTTCAGGGGGGTTATTTGGTCTTTTACTGATGCGTTGAACACGTAAACTATGCCGTTTAACTCTGAACTTACATGGTTTAGTCAGTTTTATCCTATAAATTTAACTGGAACTTACCCAAGTCAAATCATTCACCAAAACGTTAGAAAATTAGAATGAAAAAAAGGAGAAAGAGGTCGAGAAACCCTAGTTCAAAAATGCCACAAGGTTTCATTAGTTCCAACCCTGAACTCCAAAGATTCCTCCTTTATATACATCACCATGTATGAAGGATTTACTAGTAAGTTCCTTCTACCAATTAGGTTAATAGATTTTCAGCAGTTTCTTGAGTCCCTTGATACTATATAGACCTAGGCTTTCTTGAATAATTGAAACTGTTTGTTTTAGATGTTAGTCTGATCCAAATAAGATTATCACGTTGTTTCTCAAAACCTTACATGAAATTGAGAACTCTAGCTATGTAGTTATTTTAGTGCATAAATCACACATGCTAGGTCAGTTAATTCAGATATACATGCATACTTCAGTTTATGAATGTCACAATATCAATATTATTGTTGCATAATTACTTTGCATGTCAGTATCTTCAGCTATCAAGTATTACATCTTTTCAGTTATAATATTAATTATTCACATAATCAATTAGGAGTATCTTAATATCTAGGTTGACTAGGGTCAGTCACCCTCATAGTCCCACAACTATGTGCCCCGATAGGTTGTAAGTCCCCTCTATTGGCATTATTTTAGTGATCATGCCATTCACAGCTCTATACCTTTGATAGGATATATTGGGTCCTCTCAATGGGGCGTATACACCGGACTCCACATTTAGCTCATATGGTGTTATGTTGGTTATTTTTAGTTCGCAGGCCGTCAGAGTCTATTGCATTGACCATATTAATAGTCATTTCAGTAATTGAGTCTTGCATGTTATAAACTTGGTCATTGCATTCAGTTAGTTCATGTTCAGTATTTCAATATCCTTATCATGTTTAGATTATATCATTTCTTTATTTCTTTGTTCAGTTATGTTATTGTTTAGTTTTATTCATTCCTGCATGCTCAATTCCTTTCAAGTATTGACATATACTCTGTGCTAGATTTTCTCGTGATGTAGGCTCAGGTCCTTAGCAGTTAGAGTAAAGTTACAACAAAGAGTATGGACTAAAGTTCAACCAACTCTCTAGGTATGCTCCTCACATGGTTGTTGATTCCAAGTCTCAAATGAAAAAGTTTCTATATGGAGTGTCTGACTTAGTAAAAACATAGTGTAAGAAATCTACGTTGCAGGAATATGTGAACTTCTATAGGCTCATGAATCATGCTTATAAGGTTGAGGGAAATAATCTTAGGGAAAAAACTAAGGATAATAAGAAGGCTAGGACCGATAACTTTGAGTATTGTCAACAAAAATTGGGTGGTGGAAATCACTCGTACTCTTAGCAGGAAATTTCAGCTCCAACACCTTAATTAGCTTGTGTTTCATCCTTCAAGTTCATACATGATCAAAAAGGTAGGGCATCAAGAATTAAGTCTCAGGGAATTGTTTCAGCCATAGGAACCTACCTGACTTGTCATAGGTGTGGTAAGAAACGTCAGGGCGAGTGTTTTTGAGAGAGGAAGGATGCTTTGGGTTTGGTCAGCCTGATCACAAATGGAGAGATTTTCCATCTATACAGGGTAAAAGAGGTAATAATAGGAAAGCTTAGTCTACAACTTTAGTCGCACCAGCAGGTCGGTCGACTTAATAGGGAAACTAATTTGGTACAGGTGGAGGACATCACCAAAACATGTAATATTCTCTTTAGGCTCGCCAAGATTAGGATGATTCTCCCAATGTAGTCAGTGATACGTTACGAGTCTTGAATCTCTATGCTTATGCTTTGTTAGATTGTGGGGCTATTCTTTCCTTTGTAACTCCTTATATAGCAGTCAAGTTTGATGTTAGTCTAAAAACTCTCTCAGAACCCTTATCAGTCTCTACTCCATTCAGTGATCCAATTATAGCTAGACGACTATACATAAATTTCCATGTCAGAGTCTCTCAGAAAGTCACCTCAAAAGTTCATGTAGAGTTAGAAATGGTAGAGTTGGATATCATTCTAGGAATGTATTGGTTACAAAACTGTTATGCCTCAATCGATTGTAGAACTATGATCAAATTTTTCAGTTTCCAGATGAACCAATCATAGAATGGAAGGGTCGTAACTTAGCGCCTATGGGTCTATTTATTTCTTACCTTAAGGACAAAAAATGATCGCTAAGGGTTGCATCTATCATCTAGTTTGGGTTAATGATTCAAGCTCTGAAACCCAAACTCTTGAGTCAATCCATGTAGTGAATGAGCTTCCAGAACTGTTTCTAGAAGATCTTCATTGAGTTTCTCCAAAAGGACAATCGACTTTGAATTTATCTCCTTTCAAATACCCAACCTATCCCTATTACTCATTAATGAATGGCCTCAACAAATCTTAAAGAAGTAAAAGAGAAGTTGAAAGACTTTCTATATAAAGACTTCATCAGACCTAGTATTTCCCCAAGGGGTGCTCCAGTATTGTTTGTGAAAAAGAAGGATGGTTCCCTACAAATGTGCATTGACTATAGGTAGTTGAATAAGGTCATGATGAAGAATAAGTTTGGCATCCCCACAATCAATGACTTGTTTGACCAACTTAAGGGTGCTAGTCATATCTCAAAGATAGACCTAAGATTCAGTTCTCATCAACTTAGAGTCAGAGATAGTGACATTTCGAAGACAACCTTTAAAACTGTGTATGATCATGATGAATTTGTATTTATCTCATTTGGATTAACAATTGATCATGCAACTTTTATGAATTTGATGAATAGAGTGTTCAATCAATATTTGGACCTGTTCATTATTGTGTTTATTAATGATATTTTCCTTTACACTTGGAGTGAGGAAAAACATGTAAATCATTTGAGGGTTTTTATGAAAATTCTCAAAGATCACCACTTATTCACTAAGTTTAGCAAGTTCGAGTTTTAGTTGCAATTTTTTCCTTCCTTGGGCATGATTGTCTAGTGAAGGGATCCGAGAGGATTCTACAAAATAGAAGCAGTGAAACAATGGCCCAGGCCTACCTGTGTTACTGATATTAGAAGTTTCTTTGGTCTAGCAAGTTACTATAGAAGGTACGTGGAAGGATTATCATCTATAGCCTATCCATTGACTAAATTGACACAGAAAAAGGTTAAGTATGCGCAGATGATTGTGACAAATGCTTTGTAGAACTAAAACTAGGTTGACTACAAATCCTATTTTGACTCTATAAGAGGGTTCAAACGGTTATGTTGTTGATTTTGATGTACAAGAGTCGACCTAGGTTGTGTGGTGATGCAGCGAGGTAAGCTTCTAACTTATGATTCTAGACAACTTAAGGTGCATGAAAAGAACTATCTTACTCATGACGTCGAGCTTGAACAGTGTTCTGCACTTAAGCTTTGGAGAAATTAGTTGTATGGTGTTTACGTAGATATGTTCATAGACCATAAGAGCCTTTAATATGTGTTCATGCAAAAAGAGTTGAATCTTCACCAGAGAAGATGGATTAAAATCTTCGAGGATTAGAATATGAGTGTGCAACCATCCTGGTAAGGAAAATGTAGTAGCAGACACTCTTTGAAGACTATCTATGAGTAGTGTAGCATATGTTGAGGAATAAATAAAGGAACTAACGAAGGATGTTCACAGGTTTGCTCACTTAGGAGTCCGTCTTATGAGCATAAAAAATGGTGGTGTGATATTTCATAATGGGTCAGAATCTTCATTAGTAGTGGAGGCCAAGGAAAAGAAAGATAGTGATTTGATATTGCTTCAGCTAAAGGGTGCAACCAATCAGCAGAGAGTTGAGGTTTTCTCCAAAAGAGGAGATGGTGTGCTTTTCTATCAAGGCCAACTATGTGTTCCTAAGGTGGGTGAGTTGAGAAAGCACGTCTTGCAAAATCATATAATTCTAGATATTCAATTCATCCAGGCGTCACTAAGATGTACTTTGATATAAGGGAATTCTTCTAGTGGAATGGTATGAAGAGGGATGCAGAACACTTTGGGGCTAAGGGAACCAATTATTAGGAAGTCAAGGTAGAACATTAGAAACCAGGCGGTATGACCCAATAGATCAACATTCCTACTTGGAATTTGTATGTGATCAAAATAGACTTTATATAAGTTTACCTTGTAATTGTAAACAACATGAATCTATTTGGGTAATTGTGGATAGGATTACTATGTCTGTATGCTTCTTAGCAGTGAAAATTAAAGTTTCGGCGGAGGACTATGATTCACATTAATGAGATAGTAATGTTACCTCTCATTTCTAGAAGTCATTTCAGAAAGGCCTTGGAAGTAAGGATAATCTTAGCACAACATTACATCCACAAACAGATGGTTAGTGGTTTGCTATTGTGACCAATGATACTAACTTACGTGTTCAGTGTCTAAGATCATTGATAGTTTAGTAACCCAACCAAGGTTTGGAGTCGTGTCCTAAGGGAGTGGTTTCGAGAAGTTGTATTCAATTAGAATTTAATTCTAATCAGTTGTAGCTTAAGAGATTAACGAATAGAAACATTGTAAATCCAAGTGTGTGTGTGTGTGGGGGGGGGGTTGACATTAAAGTATAAAATATCGATGAGGGATTTGTCACAAGCAAAGTAATAATAATACAACAAGGAAAATCATGTATGGGGAGAAGTTCTTGGGGTATGACCGCAATAAAAGTTGAGATAAATAGTCGGGTACATGCTTTTGATTGGAAATTTGCATGATAATAGTGACTAGGCTAATAATTAGATGGAAATAAGTTTCATCTTGGGAAACTTACCCCATTTCAAATGCGTTCCTCTCGGACAACAATTTGCCGAATGAAGACCAACCTACACCTTACCTCACTCGCTCTCTCGAGTTGAGTGTTAGGATATGGGAATAGGGGTCAATATATCGAGTTGAGTGTTAGGATATAGGACTAGGGATCACCCTCTCAGGATGAATGTCATGTTGACCCACTCCTTAGGCCATCAGTCTAGCTGTCTTGGTTTTGCGACCTCCCTCTCGGGCAAATTAAAACAGATGGGTGAGTTTGTATTTGCAACTACAAACCCAGTACGTGAGACCACACCTACTAGGTGAAATTACTATTGAAATACAACTAACATATCAGCAACCAAGACCCAACAAAAATATCAACACACAGTTGCTAAATCATATTCCAAGAATGGGGATTTTTAGCAACACATCAAGCAATAACAAAATACATATATAATTATAATGAAATCAAATAGGGATAAGAAATTTAACCTTGATTTAAGTAAAGGAAGAAGAATAAAGAAGACACACTTACAACTTGGGGAAGATTAATTTTTTTTTATATCAAGTCTTCCAAAAACCCTCTCTAAACTTGAGAGAAAATAATATAAAAACTACTGAAAATATCAAGATCTCTTCCTCCTCGATAAAAATAATAACTAAGACTAGTTTTATATATATAATATTTAGTGTTGTGGTGGGACATTCGACGATGTTAGTCATGATTGAAAAATGACTCAGCGAATCACCCTTATTCTGTGTCATCGTCATTTTGTGCTTCGCTTCATCATCTTAATGTTATGGACCATTGGGTGGTATATTATTGCTTCACAAAACTATTAGGCAAAGTGTCGACTTCTCCTTTTCATCGCCTTTTTGATCCACTTTCTTCAGGGCTTCCCGTGCTGGAACAAAGAGCGGAGTACTTCTCTTCGGCGACTCGCCTAATGCATTTGGCAAAGCTCATAAGTCACCTTTTGCATTTTTTAGCCTTTTTGTTCCCTTTGGCGCGTAAATGTCCATGCTTGCACTAAAACTTCAAATATCAGAAACTTAAGAGTTTTCATCAGATATTGAGACCAAATAAGCATTTGAGGACACTATTTTTATTAAAAAATAAAGCCCTAAATGAGTCCAATTTGTGGACTCATCTGTTGGCCAAGCATACCATTCAAACCTTAGAGGATATGTTGAGGTCTTGTGTGATTTACTTCAAGGTTAGTTGGGATGATCAGATTCCTTTTATAAAGTATCCCTACAATAATAGCTACCCTTCTAGCATTCAGAGTTCCCTTTGTGAGGCTGTATATGGGCGTAGATGCAGATCTCCAGTTTGTTGGCTTGAAGCATCTATAGCAATCTTTATAGGGCCAGATTCAATTCATAATGCTACAGAGAAAGATAAACTCTTAGAGATAGACTTAAGACAACACAAAGTCGCCCGAAGTCTAGAATTAGAGTTCCAAGTTGATGATTTGTTTTCCTGAATGTATCACCTATGAATGAAGTCATGAGATTTGGCAATAAAGGGAAGCTCATACAAGATCTTGAAAAGAGTTGGTAAGATGGCTTATGAGTTAGAGTTTCCACTAGAACTAGCAACATTGCATCCATTTTTTACATTTCACTTCTAAAAAAATGTGTGGTCCCTAAGGTTAGTGTCATTTATGAGGATGTTCCAATTGATATTCTTGATCATGAGGTTACAAGGTTGAGAAACAAAGAAGTCATCTCCGATAAGGTTTTTTGGAGGAGGCAGTCTATAAGGGGAGCTACTTGGGAAGAAGAAGTAGCCATTAAAGCCAAGTATCCTCAACCCTTTCCTTGCGATTTCACTCCAGCTTGAGGAAATAGCTTCTGTTCAGATTTTCAGTCATTCATACATAGATTCAGGCATGTTCCTTCAGTATGTACCTGCATTTTCAGCGTATTTTCATGTTCTTGGAGCTAGTTAAGTCAAAAATAAGTTTCAAGTATTTAATGGTAGGGTTTGCAGTTTTTTCCCTCCATTTTTGTTAGTTTAGTCTTTATTCGAGGACAATATTTCCCAAGGAGGAGATGTGGTAACACCTTAGAAACTAGACCTAGAAAATAATTGTAGAAAATTACCTAAACCAGTGAACCACGGCAGGGTTTAGGGACTATGATAGGGTAGATAATCTTTTGACCTGCCCATGGTAGAGAGTTAGACTCTACCAATCGAAGACGTCAGACCACAGGACCATTCACGGGCCGTGGTGTTGACGATAGGCCATGGTGGAGACTGAAGAAGGCGAACTGGTAGACCGTCAGACCTGAGCCTAGCCTAGAACTTAGACACCCATGCCTATGTGAGGACCATGAGGACCTTCTCGGTCCGTGGTACTCCACACGGGCCATGGTAAGGCTCTTGAACAATACCCTTAAAACCGTTAGCTATTGGCCAAGTACCACGTCCGGTCCATGGTCCTTTTCACGGCCCTTGAAAGTTGTTGTGGTCGACCTTGTCATATTTTTAATTGGGGTTATTTTGGCCTTTTATGTCATTCTTTGGGCACCTAAAATACATCATTTAACCCCTTAACTATGTGGTTTTTTTTCAGTTGTAGCCAAGAACATAAGTGGAACTTACCCAAGTTAGATCACTCACTAAAAACTTACTAAATAAGAACGTAAAAAGATAAATAGGTTGAGCAACCCTAGTTCAAGAATGCAATAAGGTCTCCTTAGTTCCATCCCCAAAACCAAAAGATTTCTTCGTGAAATTCGTCACCAGGTATGTGGGATTTCATTAGTGAGTTTCTTTCACCCATTAGGTCCCTAGATTTCAGCCAATTTCTTGATTCCCTTGATATTATGTAGACCCAGGGTTTCATGAATGTTAGAATTGTTGCGTTTGAAATGTTAGTGTGATCCAAATAAAATTATCACTTTTTTTCTCAAATTCATGGATGAAATTCAGAACCCTAGCTATATAGTTTTTTAGTTCATGAATGGCACATGCTAGGTCAATTAATTTAGATTTATACATACATGCTTTAGTTTACGAATGTCACAATATCAATATAATTATTGCTTTCTTAGTTTTCATTTTTGTATCTTGAGTTATCACGTATTACAACATTTTAGTCATAATAATGCTTATTTACATTATCGATTGTGAGTACCTGAATACCGTGTTGGACCAGCGTCAGTCATGCCTCTTCATTTCCAGGATGATATATTGGGTCCTTTCGATGTGGCATACACATTTAACTCTATATTTTGCTCATGTGATTTTATGTCGATTATTAGTAGCTCCTATAGTTGATTCAGACTCTATGCATTGAAAATGTTATTACTACATTAAGAAATGATTCTCCACATGTTATAAACTTGATCATTGAATTCACTTTGTTCTTGTTCAATATTATTAGTATCTTTATCATGTTCAGATCTCATCATTACATTATTGCTTTGTTCAGTAAGGTTATTGTTGAGTTTTATTCTATCCTGGATGCTCGATACCATTCAAGTAACGACAAATAATTTATGCTACATCTTTTGGTGATGTAGGTTTAGGTCCTTAACAGTCAGATTAGGTATAGATTGATTCCGGATCATCAGTTCAACAACATCAGTAGTGAGTCCTCATTTTTCAAGAAGTAGTGATATGATTATGTTTCTTGCTTTTCACTTTAGTTTCAGTTTTGGTAGATCTAGCTGGGAATGTCCTAGCATTTCTTATCAGTAAAGGCTATATTTCAAACATAGTTAGTTTTAGCTTTAGTGTTAGAGTTTTACTTCACATTTGTATTCAAACTCTCAGTTTTCTTATATTCAGATTTAGTATATGAGTTTCCCCATCATTTCATATTTCCATATAATTTAGCTTCTGCACAATGTTTATTGATTATATTTCCTTTAGTATACTTATGATGTGCAAGTGTCACGACCCGAGAGCACCTGTTTGTCGTAATCAGCATATTCTACCTCTCGGAGGTATCATACATGCCACATAGATCATTCATTGCATACGATACTTAAAAATACAGAAGAATTTAAAACTTTCTTAGCACACAAATAATACTTTCATTAATAATCAAGCGGAAGACTATAAAACATCTAACTTTACAATATGTCTCATAAAACCATCTAATAACTTTTGGAGTACAACATTTGGCACTAAGCCAATACATAAAAAAACATCCAATCCCTACACTTTAGTCAAAAGGGGAAAGTAGCGGTTAACACATTACGCACTAAGTATAGAACCCATGGAAAGAAATTTAAAAAGGGACATTTATTATATATACATGCTTTCAAGACATTTTTATAAAAACATTCATTATAGGAGTTGAGGAGAAATAATACAACTCAACATTCACATATAAGACATATTCAACTAACATCAACATATAGCACTTAATTACATATTCATCAACTAACCTTTCATCATTTAGACTCCCTACCTAAGACTACTCTAAGAGCCAACTAAGTAAGACATGAAAGGTACGCCCATACAACCTTTTCAAGCACACTTAAGTGTTCCTAGAAGCCTCCGTATATAAGGACCTTTCTATTCAACATTCTATCATTAAGAGGACATGCATTAATTAAGTCATTTACTAGTCAATCATTCAATTAGGGGACTTCACATAATGGTATTGTATGACCTAGGGAACTCACTTTAGAATCTCTAAGTCCTACTCATGCCATGTGTAGATAGCATCCCATACTACTATCTACACGTCATAGAGCCTATTTGATAACTAGAGTGCATTTCCCAAGTGATGTGAATAGGCATTAACCGGCATAGACCATACTAGATAGGTATGGTATCCGGTGTAATAATACCTCACACCGTGGAAAGTATTATACTTGCCAAAGGTAGAACTACGACACATCCCACATAGGCATAAGGCTTAAGGGATATCGAAAAGCTTATTTGTACTATAATCTCATCTTCAAGTAGAGCTACTACCTTAAGCATATGTACTTGGTGCTTTGCCTTGGTTCTCATAGAGTAGGTTCATTAGTGTAAGTGTATTAGAGAATGTAACATCACGAGTCCTACCAACTCATAATACCATTTCCAAGAAGGGATCCACAAAGTTCTACCGATCAAAGTTCTTTAAGATAGCTCATTCCTGAAATGGGTACACTGATAGGTCTTTAGGATTCAATTCATTCTAAACCTTATCTTCATATTTAAGGTTTACACATTCACTTAAGGTTCTAGTCTTATCAACAAAAGGTACTATTGTTAGGTCTATCAGTTTAAGGCATACTCTAGAATACCACTTTCATCATTCAAGGAAGGGCACCAACTTTAGGTCTACCAGTCGTAGACTTTCATTCATTCATTCATTCAAGACAAGGGTGCCTAAGCCTACCAACTCAACAGATCACATTCACATAACTTTTATTCATCAATGAAAGGGAACCTAAGACTACCAAGTCTAAGAGTTCATAAACAAGAGGCTTTCATATACTAAGAAGAGGCACATACATCAACCAAATGAAGACGCAACATCATCATATAAGACTCTTTATAGTATATCACCATCACACATAACAATTAGAGAACTCATAATCTTCATTACCATTTACATGACATTTTACAAGATCACCTTAAGATTATATTTACATTATACGAGATCACACATATATGACATCATCCTTAACTTTAAATATTCATATATACCATAACATGATACTACTACAATTCGCATAATAATGTTGAAAAGGCCATGATCATAGCATATACAACAAGTAAGCACCCCCATCATAAGTGAGCCATACTAGACAAGAGCAATTCAAATATAAATTCTAAATTAGTAAGGTAATTAGGTCAACCTACCCTCTTCCAATAGCCAAGATCACTATTCTTTACCATCTCCAATAATTTACAAAATATATTAGCATAATTAACAATGTAAATCAACTATACAACTCATTCTAATCAAAATTCCTTCAACATTAGATCATAATTAATAAACCCAATTCATAACCAAATTTAGGATTTTTGTGAAGATTAAGGGTTGATGGATATTTTAATTTTAAAACTTCAACATAACATCAATTATATAATATCTAATGATTTCAAATCGTTTCATGTGATAACCCTTGAATTATAGTAGAAATTGGACTTTTTCATGAACTTTGAAATCTTTGAAATCGTTTTGAAGTTGGATCTAAGGTGATAGCTAACCTTAGATAAAGAACTTCCATACCTTATTATAATAAATCCATTAGAATTGCTGAAGAACTCCATTGAAATCCTTAAACCTAGCTTGGGTATATAAGTCTATGATGGTTATATTGATGATTTTATATTAGTGTATAGGATTACTTAAAGATGATAATGGTTATTCCGATGTGCTTCTAGTATGATTTGGTATATGGATAAAGTGAAGTCTTGGGGTTTCTTGTGCTAGTGTCCCTTACTTGATACATGTATGAATGTGAATATGAGATGTCTTGACTTAGGATGCTAAAGCCTATTAGTCATGTGTGTATGAATTACATGAGACCTTGAATGTTTCTAAGTAAGTTCTTTATGTGAAACGTTAAACCTAGAGGTGAGGTTATGAACCTTGAAGCCGAAAGCATAATAGTATCTTTCTTGTAATGAATGATGGACTTAAGGTTGGGTTTCTTTAACGGAATCATATCATCCTTGGAAAAGTCATTAAGCTATGTTTGTCACCATTGAAAGGAAGCCCTAGGGGACCTCTTTGATAGGGTGAATGTGATTAGGTTATGAACTAGATGTGGAACCTCTTCATGAGATCCTTAATATGAATTACTCTATGAGAATGGTAAAGGAAGTATCTCTAGTTAAATATGAGTCTAGATTGAAAATTAAGCCTTTCATATTCCTTAACCATGTGCCCACATGGGATATGTCCATGTTTTACCATTGGCAAGTACAACCTCTGTCAGAGTAGGTTACCACTCCGAATTCCATGCTTTACTACCATGGTCTATGTCAATTATTGATTATTCTCATCATATTGGGATACCTACTAGTATTTGAGAAGTCTATGAAGTTTAGGTGGTGGTACGGGACGCAACCTAGATATTGCACCCTTAGGCTTTGAAGATGTTAGTTAGTAAGTCCCTAGGTTTTCTCCAAGACCATTACTTAAATGTCCTTAATGTGATGAATGTATCTTAATGAACTAATGAAGTAATAACTTATGATAGGAAGCATGTAAATAAATGAATACCTAATCAAGAGTAAGACATAGGATTTGGTAGTTAAAGTGTGAAGGGGGCATAAAGGATGATCTCTTCATGTCTTACCTAAGGAAATCTTTAGAATTAGTCAAGTTAGGAATGTTGAGTTATAAGGTAGGCATGATCTAATCTTAGGTAGTCACAAGGATTAATTAGGTAATCTTGAAGCGGGTGTATGGGCGCTCTCTTCTAGAAGTACTTAAGTAAGTCTTTCGATAACATTAGTGAGGTGAATGTCATACCACATATGTTACATTTTGTAGGTGTATTGTAAGTGTGTATGTCTCTATAAAGGTGGTCTTAAGGATCATTTAGGTCTTCCTAGAGAGGGTGTATGGGCGGTCTCTCTTTGTCTTACTTAAGTGAGTCTTAGGATATCTTTTAGTAGGGGAGTTAAATGCTAGAAGGTGTCTAAGGTGAAGTTGAGAAACTTCACTGTAACAGTGAAGGAGTTCCCTGTAACAATGAATTAGTTCACTGTAAGGTTTCTGCAAAATTGTGATAAATTGCTTATTTGATATATTATTTATTTCTGCGGTGTTAAATGTCGTTCTTATTCTATTTAAATGAAAAAAGAGAATATTTCCAAATAATGTCCGTTTTCATGATTTTTATGCATTACACCGTATTTAGTACATGTGGTTATCCTAATTCAATATTTTATCTATCTCTAAAGTGATTTATAGGTGAAGGTGCTATTGGAGGCGAAGGCTTGGACTATAGGATCGTTCAAGCAAGTTGAAGTATGTCCTCACTTGACTCGAGGGCTTACATGTCTTTAGAGTTCCGTTATATTAAAGTATTGTAATAGACATATAGTATTATATTTAGATTGTACGGGCCGTGTCCCAAGTATATTCGTGAGTCTAAGATTTGATGATATGAAACATAGTTCCTTTTATTTCATATGAAAAATATTTTGAAAGACTATTAGAATATTTTGTGAAAAGTTTTAATTCCTCACTACTTTTCATATATGTATATGCGATGAATGATGTGAAAGGGTTTGTATGAGACCTCCGAAAGGTCAAGTACGCCCGTAGCACTTTGAGAGTGTCATATCTTCTAGAATATGCTCTGGGGATGTGAAAAGCTTGGTATTAGAGCATAGGTTATGGAAGTAGTCTTAGGAATCAAAAGTCTCACCAAGTCGTGCCGTATAGAGTTTCACTTCTGTTTTACTCCTATGTCGTGCCATATATTTTTAGAAGTTATGAGTTCTTTTTTCTTATGGCTTTCCTTGTGTTTCTAGGGAGATGAACACGAGGAGGACACCTACTATGATAGTTGAGGAGAATGATGTGAATGAGGAGATTCCTATTCAAGTTGAGAAAGTTGAGCAAGTTCCTCAAGGTTCTCAAGGGAATCAAGGTGCTAGATATGCTCAAGTCCCTATTGTGGAAGGAAGTAAAGATGTTCCGGTGGTTTCCCATTAAATTACTAATGGGAGAGTAGAGAGTCTTTAATTACTTTAGCCTGAGCTTTTACTACCCATGTGAATATGGGTATTGCGCCTAGAGTGAATATTGTGGAGAGCACTATGACATATAGATTGAGAGATTTTGTGAGGATGAATCCTCCTATATTTCTTGGTTCTAAGGTGGGAGAAAATCCCCAAGAGTTCCTTGATGGAGTGTATAAGGTGTTGAGTGCCATGGGGGTGACTTATAGGGAGAAGGTGGGGTTAGCTTCGTACCAATTGAGGGAGGTTTCTCAAGTGTGATATACTGAATCAAAGGATAATAGGCTGGTTGAGTCGGGTCCTATTGAGTGGAAAGAATTTAAAGAAGCTTTTCTAGGGAAGTACTTTCCCTGTGAGAGAAGGGAGGTAAAGGTAGACGAGTTCATCAATATAGAGCAAGACAATATGAGTGTTAAGTAATACTCTTTGAAGTTATCAATGTTGTCTATATATGACCTATCCTTAGTGTCTAATCCTAGGGATGAGATGAGTAGGTTTGTGACCGGGGTCGTTGACTTAGTGATAGAAGAATGTTGTACGACCATGATACATGATGATATGACCCTATCTAGATTCATGGTGTATGCTCAATTAATTGAGAAATAAAAACATGGTAGTATTACTATAAACTTGAAGATAAGTGATTCAAGTGATCAAAGTCAACCTAGGTTCAAGAGGAAGGTTTCAACTCAAGAAGAACCTAGGGGTGCTAAGGTTAAATTTGAGAAACGAGGTGGTTCTCCAAATGGCAAGCCTACATGTGCTACTTGTAGAAATAGTCACTATGGGGAATTCCTATTGGGTACCGGGAGTTGTTTTTGATGTGGTAAGGATGGACAGAAATTGAGGGATTATCCTACTGGAGATAGTAAGCAAGTTGCTCCTATGTTCCGAAAGATGATGCTCCAATGAAGAGGCATTTCTATGGACTCCGGACTAGAGGAGTAAACCCGGATGAGGGTGAAGATGAGGATGGTAGGTTCTTGTATTCTATTTGAGTTATGAGTTCCTTCTATGTTGGGGAGTATTGTTAGAAGATGAGCTAGATGATCATAAAAGCATCTTGCATGTTCATGGTGTTTAAGAGTCTTGTTGGAATTGAATGTCATTGATTCCTTGAATTGTGTATTTTATGAAGTTATGATTATGTTTTAGAATGTGTTTATAGGGTATGATATTGCATATATCATGTTTCTATCATCAATTTCTTAAAAGTTGTATTTTTGAAAAATGTTGCATAATTCTCTGTAAGGTTGCCTGCGCACTGTAATATTTTGCATTAATTGACTAACTCATTCTTTGGTTAAAAATTGTTGTAATGTGGTTAGAACTGATGTATATGAGCATGATAAGGAATATACAATGAGTTTTTGCTATCTTAAATGAAGAATGTGAGTTTTATAGCATGATGAGTTATACAATTTATTCTAGTTTCTTGTTCTGATGTGAATCTCTTGATTTTGTGAAAGTGATGTTTCTCCTAGGACTTTGTATTGTATAAAGTGTTGTGTGATATGGTTTTGATATTCTGTTTGAATCTCTATTCTTGGAAGTGCTTGGAGTGTGGCAAGTGTTATTCGAGGACGAATGTTGTCCAATTGGGGGAGATTGTAATACCTCAAAATGACGTAGTGAATCTTGAGAATAATATGTTTTTAATGAGGGTCTAAGGTCCTAAAATGTTCGATAATATTGTAATGAGGCAATGTGTAAAGTATTAGGTGCTTTGAAAGTCAAACATAAAAGGACTACTATGACGTTCGACGACCAAGTCCCCTATACGCCTCATGAATGGTTATGTTCCTATATGTGTGTTTCATAAGATTATGAGGTCCTTATATGATTTATAATGGTTTATATAGTTAGTGTGTCAGGTTTCTTGAAGTTTGGAGGTCAAACGTCCAAGAACGTCCATGACATTCGAAAGGTTTGCCTTGAAATGACCTTGTGAGTATAAGCATGTTTCGTTGAGTTTTATGTGTTCGATTTGGATGAAATTAATGTGAGGGGTCCAAAAATTGTATACTAACATATTCATGATGGAAATGTCCGGCAAAAAGTCCCCAATAACCAACTAAGGGTCCTTGAGAAAGGAGTCTTCTCAAGAGCCAAGATTGCCCAAAATAGTCGCAAATGACGGAGGCAGTAGACGACTTGTTGGCCAGTCAACGTCCCATCGATGTGAATCCGTTGGTAAAGAATTAGGCGTGGGTAATATGGACTTCCAAGGACCAGTCTCATACCCAAACCACGGACTAGAAGGACGATCCGTTGGTGGGAAAACGGTCCGTCGATAGACCAATCTTGGATGGGCCTACAATTTCGCAGGTTCATTGTAAGTTGCAAGAGTGAATTGTTAATTCACTCAACTTCCAAATAATATTTCAGCGGTTACTTAAGGGTATTATGGGTATTTTAAACATATATATAACTCCTAAATACCTAGATTAATTCATTGTTCAATATCAAAACTCAAATTCTCTAAGAAATTCCCTAGAACTCCATTTTAAGCCAAAAATCATGGAAGAGCTTGGATTGGAGATTTGAGTGGTGATTCTTGATCAATTTCGTGGAGCATCATTTAGGTATGGGTTTTAATCCTTGAAACTGTATTCATCAAGGAGCCCAAAATTCAAGGAGATTTCTAATGTTTTCTAATCATGAACTTGTCCAATTTTATGATCTATCAATGGGTTCTTACATTAAAGGTTTTGAATCATTATATATTGATTATAATGATGTTTATTATATTATTTTAATATAATTAACGTATGAACCCATGTAATTCATGAACCCTAGATTTTTACTACTTTGTGATTGACTTGATATTGTCTTAATGCTTATGAATTCTAGTGTAATTTTCTATTGGCTACTGAATGATGTAATAATTGTATTCAATTGATGTATAGTCTGTCTTAGATTGATAAATATATATTTAATTGAACTAGATTCATTGAGTATTTTGGTTTTTGTATTGAATTGATTATCATGGACATGGGTAAGGGCCTATTAGTATTGAATTGGATCATTTAGCTAAGGATTGAAGTGGAGAGAATGGATTGGTGGTACGCTGCCCTAATTATGTCTATTTTATGTAATGTAGCACTTGAATTATGTTGTGATTGGTATGGTCCACTTATGGTTGCGGTGCTATGTGAATGATTTGGCCTTGTCGGCGTTACTTTATGTATTATGATGATCATGACCTTGTCGACAACTACTTGAAGTGTTATGATGATTTTTTTAGTTGATAATGTGAAGTATGATGATAATTCCCTACATGTTATGTAATGTAAAAGTATGTGTTCTTCTATTGATATTAGGTGATCATGTTAGACTACGACTATGTCTTTATGTGTGTAGTCTTAGAGTTGATGTATGATTATTCCTACTTGGATATATGAGTCTTTGATGGTTATATATATGATGTTATATTAGTGTATTGGATGAATTAAATATGATAATGGTTATTCCCATATACTTCTAGTATGATATGCTATATGTGATAAAGTGATTTCTTGGTGTGTCTTGTCTGGTAGACCTGTGTCCCTTACTTGATACATGTATGAATGTGAATATAAGATGTATTGAATTAAAATGATAAAACCTCTTAGTATTTTATGTATGAATGACATGAGACCTTGAATGTTTCTATGAGGGTCCATTATGTTAAACTGTAAACCTAGTTGTAAGGTCATGAACCTTGAAGTCAAAAGTCGTAATGGTACCCTTCTTGTAATGAATGATGGACTTAAGGTTGGTTATCTGGAACGGCATCATATTATCCTTAGTAAAGTCATTGATCTATAGTTGTCTCCATTGCAAGGCAACCGTAAGGGACCTCTTTTGTAGCGTGAAAGTAATTGGGTTAAGAACTAGATAGAGAACCTCTTCATGTGATCCGTAATGTTAATTAATCTATGAGAACAAAGGCTAGAACCGAGTGAGTACGGTAAGGAAAGTAGCTCTTGTTAAATAATGAGGCTATAGTGCAAATAAAGCCCTTCATATTCCTTAACCATGTTCCTACATGGGATGTGTCCAAGTTTTACCATTGGCAAGTAGAACACCCTCCATCGAAGTAGGTTACCACTCCGTATTCCATGCTTTGCTACCATGGTCTATGTCAATTATTTCCTATTCTCATCATGTGGGATACCTACTAGTATTTGAGAAGTCTATTAAGTTTAGGTGGTTGTATGGGACGCTACCTAGACATTGCATCGTTAGGCTTTGAGGATGTTAGTTAGTGAGTCCCTAAGTCTTCTCCAAGACCATTACTTCAATGTCCTTTATATGATGAATGTCTATTAATGAACTAATCAAGTAATGACTTTTGATAGGAAGCATGTAAATGAATGAATACCTAATCTCGAGTAAGTCTAAGGATTTCCTTGTTATAGTGTGAAGTGGGAATAAAGGATGATCTCTTCATGTCTTAGCTAAGGAAATCTTGAGAATGACTCTAGTTAGGAATGTTGAATTATGATGTAGGCATGATCTAATCTTAGGTAGTCTTGAGTAATTATTTAGGTAATCTTGAAGAAGGTGTATGGGAGTTCTCTTGTAGAAGTACTTAAGTAATTCTTTTGATAACCATAGTGAGGTGAATGTCATACCATATCTGTTTCATTGTGTTTGGTAGTTTGTAATAGTGTTTATCTCATTATAGGTGGTCTTAAGGATCATTAAGGTGTTCCTAAAGAGGATGTATGGGCGCTCTCTCTTTGTCTTATTTAAGTGAGTGTTAGGATAGCTTCTAGTGGAGGAATTACATGCTAGAAGGTTTCTAAGGTGAAGTTGAGAAACTTCACTGTAACAGTGAAGGAGTTCACTGTAACAGTGATTCAGTGTAAGATTTCTCCAAAATTGTGATAAACTCCTTATGTGATATATTATGTATTTTTACAATGTTCAATGTTGTTCTGATGCTATTATTATGATATTTAAATCAAAAAGAGCATATTTCTAAATAATGTCCGTTTTCATGATCTTTATGCATTACGCCATACTTAGTACATGTGGTTGTACTAATTCAATATTTATCTAATTTTAAAGTGATTAATAGGTGAAGGTTCTATTGGAGGCAAAGTCTTGGATTATTGGATCATTTAATGAAGTTGAAGTATGTCCTCCCTTTACTCGAGGGCATAGATGTCTTTAGAGTTCCTAGATGTTGATGTATTGTAATAGACATATAATATTATATTTCGATTGTATGGGTCGTGTCCCAAGTATAGTCGTGAGTCAAAGATTTGATTATGTAAGACTTAGTTCCATATATTTAATATGAAATATATTTTGAAAGACTATTAAAATGTTGTGTGAAAAGTTTTAATTCTGCACTACTTTTCATATATAAATAAATGCGATGAATGATACGAAAGGGCTTGTATGAGACCTCCGAGAGGTCAAGTACGTCGGTTGCACTCTAAGAGTGACATATCTTATACGGTATGCTCTCGGGATGTGACATCACCATGATACATAAAAATGTTGACCAAATTATATAGGATCAACATTATGCATTTCATTCATAGCATAAGTACATAATGAAACAACCCTTCGACTCCCCTCAAGGTCCACTTGTTCAACGTATAGGTAAAGTACCATAACCTTACATATACTAAACATATTCCTTAAGTAATCCTAGTTAGTATTCATCTTTACTTTCGTTCATTCATTTTACTATTGGGAAACTTCGCCATAACTGACAATAGACCATGTGAGATAAGCATGAAATCTAATGTATCCGCTCACACCAAAAAAAGGACATCCTACTTGAGAAGGTAGGACATATATACATCATAATAGAGTCTACTTGGATCACTAGCTAGGTTTCCTATCGGGAAACATTGTTAAGGAACTAAAAGATTGTTACTAGAAGCTCTCTTTATGCTAAATCACGTTGTAGTTTCCACCTCATGAGACATTTGGTGAACCTACCTTCCTATTTTGAAAGGACACCCCTCATTGTCAAGTTCACTCGGTGCTAAGCTAAATATTCCCGTTTTTAAGTATCTTAGAGTATTTATTGACATTAGTTTATATCATAGGTCTTAGGAGTCTTGCTCATCATATATCATATGTATAGCTCTTAGGTTCTAGGATGAGAAAGTCCTTTTATCACAACCCAACATTATGTGAGACTATTAAGTCATAACAAAGTAACAAGAATAACATAGGAATCACATCCAATCCCTCATAATAATACACCTATCATCATCATCTCACAATTCGTCACATTAATATCATGCTATCATATTCATAATCTCATCACCTTCCTATCATACTCACATATTCATACTTCAATTGAAAAACAACATCAAGAATAGACTAACATTATTCCAATAAGGTATTCATGATCTTGAAAGTCTAACAAATGTCTTCCAAGAATTCACCTTCAATTGAATGATATTTACCCAAAAATTCAGTAATCATCATCATATAATAGTATATTATACAAGAATATATTCTATTTTTATCTCCCTTAATCATAAACCAACCTAAATCACAAGTTAGGGTTAGGAGAAGAAGGGTAATCAAGGGACTTTTTGGGGAATTAGGTCAAAGCTTAAAGAAATACATTGATACACCCATTAACATGCATAATTTATCACTATAATAAAACTAAGACTATATAATTCAAGTTAGAAAGAAGACCCACGAAATTGGATGAAAACAAGCTTTTGAGGAATATTGAAATCCAATGCTTGAAGAACCTTTTGAACAAAGGAGTCCCAAGAGTGAATATACTCCATACCTTGAGAATCCTTGATTTATTTTCAAGAAAATTCTTCATCTTAGAGTCCTAGAAGGAACTTTGTCATGTTCTTCAATGGGAATCTTTGGAGTAGTGAGAGAAACTTGAGAGAGATGAGAGTCTTTTTGGGTTTTTGGAACTATAGGGTGTTAGATTATTTTAATGACTTAGGATGCTTAAATACCCCTAAAGTAACTAATTATAACCGTCCATAATAATTAATTAACAGAAAAGGGTCAAAATACCCTTAAACTATCTGAAATAGCTCACATATACCCTTAAACTATATTTTGGCTCAAAACTACCCTTCCCGTCAAATTATTGGGTCAAACTATTGGGTCAAACATGGAATTTAACAACTTTTATTGATAAGAAGGGTACTTTTGATCCAATATTTTGACAGGAAGGGTAGTTTTGAGCTGAAATATAGTTTAAGGGTATATATGAGCTATTCCGGATAGTTCAAACGTACTTTTGACCATTTCTATTTAGTCTACGTGGCAGTGGAATCCTACTGGCATGCAATGTGGCTTCCATGTGGCATTTAACAACTTCCATTAATAAGAAGGGTACTTTTGACCCAATAGTGTAACAGGAAGGGTAGTTTTGATTCAAAATAAAGATTAAGGGTATATATGAGATATTTCGAATAGTTTAAGTATACTTTTGATCCTTTATTTAACTAATTACCTAACCACCCCCACTTAACCCATGTGGAGGCAGTGAGGTTGGGGTGCATCGATAAGACGCCGTCGACGCCCTATCGTCCAAACCACGGACCGTCCTAGGCAACATGGTTTGGGTCAGAGAGTATTCAAAATGGATCTAAAGATCCATATTGTAAGAATGGACTCAATACCTCCGGTTGCGGGGCGTGACTCCATCAACGGTCCTTTTTTTGCCTCGTCGAGAGCATACTGTCTTGGATATCTTTTTAGGTCAAATGTTTGGGTCCTCCTCAAGGGCCCATAGGGATTCGTACCCGGATTTTTTGACCATAAATATACTGTAATATGTACCCTAAGAATTTCTCCAAAGTTTGACCTTCATACGAATCTTAAAAGCCCTTTCAAAACACAAAGACACACTAGCTCACTTTCACTCATCTCCATACGTCATGGTTGTTTCTTGATGTTTAGGCTCCTAATGAGGTTA
This sequence comes from Solanum pennellii, assembly GCF_001406875.1. Classification (NCBI taxonomy): domain Eukaryota; kingdom Viridiplantae; phylum Streptophyta; class Magnoliopsida; order Solanales; family Solanaceae; genus Solanum; species Solanum pennellii. The sequence continues at coordinate 37,335,449 of NC_028644.1, forward strand.
ATTACCATTGTTTAGGCTTGGAAACTTTGTTTTAAGGTATTATTTACTAAGTGAGACTCCAATATAGGTCATTGGATTTCCTAGGCATAACAGTACCCCCCTTGGGAACATTCGTACTCGAATGACACTTTAAACATTTTTTTGGAACTTATGAGTCAACACTAGAAGCCCAACTGACATGTAATAATGACGCAATAATTGAAGGAGAAAACATTCACTCCATTCTCAACACAACAAAGCATCACAATGACTTAGGAACTATATCAACTACCAAAATGGACACATTTCATTATTTCAAATTTTGAAATGAGGATTGTCCTTGTCCTTCTCATATAGCTCAACATATTCAACAAGAAGAAACACATTATTTAATTACTTAAAACTTTAGCAATTTCACAAGAAATATCACATAACTCACTACACCAAACATATCATCAAGTATGGAGAACATATAATTCAAGATATATGAAACATGGATTTTTCACAAGAACTTGTATAATGAAGGGAAATCATAGAATTTCAAAACACACTTAAGACCTTTCATAAACCAAACAATGAGAACTTACTAAAATCAATCTTGACTAGAAGAGGAAGGAAAAACATGAGGATATCAGGACATCATGTCGGCCTCGGCTTCCAAAGTAGCATTTTCAACTACTTGATTTCTCCAGAGAACCTTTATGGAAGCTACTTTTTTATTCCTTAACTTCTTCACTTCCCGTTCTGAGATCTCAAACGGGACCTCTTCATAGGAAAGGTTAGCGTCAACTTTTAAACTTTATAGATGAAGGATAAAAACCGGATCACCTATGCACATTTTACCATTGACACATTGAAAACCGAATATATCGGAGCCAACTGAATATGTGACTACAACTCATAGGCAACACTTCCGATGTGTTTCACGACCTCAAATGGCCTCACATACCAGGGACTAAATTTCCCTTTCTTACCTAACCTCATCACTCATTTCTTCGGTGATATAGTCTAATAGACAAATTCACGTAGCATAAAATCAAGTTCCCTACATCTATTGTCGGTGTAAGATTTTTATCTACGTTGCAACATCTTCAAACGATCCCTTATGAGTCAAAAATTCTCTACAACCTCATAGATTACTTCGGGACCTATTAGAGTGAACTCACCTACCTCAAACCACCCAACTAGAGATCTACATCACCTCCCATAAGGGCCTCAAAGGTTTCCAAGGCAATACTCAAATAATAACTATTATTATAGGAAAATTCAATTAGTGGTAGATGATCGCCCCAATTACCCTTGAAGTCAATGACACATGCGCTCAAAATATATTCTAGGGTTTTGATGGTTAATTCCGCCAAACAATCTGTTTGTGGATGAAATGCGCTACTAAGTTTCACCTTGGTATCCATACCACTTAGGAATGATTTTCAAAATGTAGAAGTGAATTTTGGACCCCTATAAAAGATGATACATAAGGGAACCCTATGTAACTCACAATCTCATTAAGATAAAATTTAGCTTATTCCTCTGCCAAGAAGTAGTTTTGACGGGAATAAAATGGGTAGATTTGTTAACCTATCAACAAAACCCATATGGAATCATTTTGCCTACAGGTGCGAGATAAACCCACAACAAAATACATATTTACATCTTCCCATTTACAAGTAAGGATAGCTATGTCTTGAGTTAACCCTCCCGATTTTTGATGTTCGTCCTTGACTTGTTGACAATTTGGACATTTGGCTACAAACTATGTTATATCCTTCTCAAATCTTTCCACCAATAGACCTCTTTTAGATCATGATACATTTTGGTGGCAGTCGGATGAATGGAATATCGGGAACCATAAGCCTCGTCAATAATGTGACTTCTTAAGTCATCCACATATGGTTTACACGACCTTCCTTGGTACCTAAGTAGACCATACCGCCCCCCACTTTAGAAGAATGACTCATTGAACGTACTAAGTACCGGTTCCTTTAACTCCATCAATTAAGGATCCAAATGTTGGATAGACTTCACCTCAACCACTAAAAATGACAAGGAGTTATGATGTAGCATGAAGCCTCATTTTGGAGAATCTTCAAGTTTAATACCCAACCAGGCTAATCTATGCACATATTTCAGTAACACGAATTAATAATGACCATATCTTGTTCGTAAAGCCGTTTTAGGAATGTCAACACATCTTACTCTAAGTTGATTATAAGCCAGCCTCAAGTCAATTTTTTAAAAGTAACTCGCACCTTGTAGTTGATCAAACAAATCATCAATTGTAGGAAGAGGATACTTATTCTTTATAGTGTCCTTGTTAAGTTGTCGGTAGTGAATACTCATTCTGAGAGAACCATCTTTATTTTTCCCAAATAATAGCGGATCACCCCATGAAGATATGCATGGTTGTATAAAAACCTTATCTAGAAAATCCTTGAGTTAGCCCTTCAGTTCCTTCAACTCGGCCAAAGCCATCCGTTAAGGATAAATTGATGTTGGTTAACTATCCGGCGTCAAATCTATGCAGAATCCATTACCCGTCTTGAAGGAATTCGCGGTAAATCATCGAGGAAGACTTCTAAAAAATCCTTCACTATGGGGACAGTCCTACAGGAAGAGATCGAAATCAAAGTCCTTGGCCCTCACAACATTACAGAGACATCCCTTAGAAATCATATAACAAGCTTTTAGACATGAAATAATTTGACCTCTTTGGATAGAGTTTCCCTCCTTCCATTCTAAAACGGGTCCATTAGGAAATTAGAATTTGACTACTCTTTTCTACAATAAATTGAAGCAAAATAAGTATGTAACTAGTCCATCCCCAATATGACATCAAAGTCCAAGATATCAAGTTCTACCAAATAAACCAAAGTAACTCTATTGGACAACAATATGGGACAACTCCTATGGACTCTTTTAGAAACAACGGAGTCACCCACCAGGGTAGAAACTGAAAAAGGATCAACTAAGTCTCCAGGAGCATATCAATGTTTATAGCCACCCAAAGAGTAACAAAATATAAAGTGACACCAGGATCTAGCAATGCATAAAAATGAATTGATAATACTTGAAACATACCGGTACAAACATCGAAAGAAACCTCTTGATTACCCATAGATTTGAAAGCATAGAAGCGGTTCTTCTTAGGAGTGTTAGAACTTGGACCGCTTGCTTATGCTTGATAACTCTGGTTTCCTTGGTTCTTGTCCATGAGACGATACCTGACCAAATGAACACTCTTTCCACAACCAAAACCAGTATATATTCTCATTATAATTTACCCATATTCTTCTTACCACATTTGGAAAAACTAGTTTTCTCTCCTTCAGAACAACCACCTTTTCCCCCTTGAGGCTTATAGTTAGACACCCTATTTGTAACACCCCAAAATGAGTTAGGGTGTCTAGAGCCTAACATGTTATTAATAAGTTTCTAAGGTCTTAAAATTAATTATAATATCGTATTGAGGCAGTGTATAAAGTTTGAGGTGATTTGGAAGTCAAACGTTAACAAACGACAAAGACGTCCAACGACTAGTCACCTATGTGTCTCATTTGTCTATACGTGCTTATATTTGTATATAATTTGATTATGAAGTCATAAAATGAGTTATAATGATTTTTATAGGTAGTATATGGAGTTTCATGAATTTTGGAGGTCAAACGTCCAAGAACGTCTAAAACGTTCAAAAAGTTAGCCTTTGAGATGTTCAAGTATGTCTTGATGGGGCCTAGAATGTTTGGACATTTCTTATGTGTGAATTTTAGGTGAAACATGCATGGTAGGTCCTTTGTTTTAAATTTTCATATTTACGTGGGAAACTCCCGGGTACGACTTCCGAAGGGCCGCACAAAAAGGCCCACAAGAAGGACCAAGGGTTTCTAAAACACTGCCTTGGCAGTGTCAATCAAAGAGCAAAACAACGCCTAGTTGGTTGACCATTGGCCCATTGGTGGATGTCTCTTCGATTGACACTTAGACTTGAAAAATCTCAACTAAAGAAAAACCCAAGGACCAAATTGATTGAAGCCACAGACAGCCCGTGGATGGACCTACTGGCAGTCGATGGTGGCCTGCAACTGATGCCATGTGACTGGCTCTTTAAAAAGGTGAATGTGAAATTCACCACACGTAATAACCTGACCCTACTTGATTTAATTAGATTTTATTTTAGGGTGTAATTAGTTTATCAAAAAAACGTGATCAACCCATTCCCAATCCCATACACACCAAATAAACTTTCCCTCCAAAACCAATTCTGCCTAGAAACCTCCATTGAAGTTAAAGCTCAAGAACAGATTGGATATTGGATTTGTATGGATTATTCATTAAATTTTAGAGGTTTTAAACTATACAAAGGTATGGTTATCCTTCATATCTAAGTACCTTTAAGTAGGAGAGTTCTTCACAAAGTTTTCTAAGAGATTTCATGATCAAACTTTCAATCTTTCAATCTAGCCATGAGTTCATTCTATAAAAGTTTTTAATGGATTAATAATGATGAATTGATGTTAATGTATTGTTTTTAATGTGAAATTTAATTCAATTTCATTATAAACCCATGTCTCTTTCCAAAACCGATTTAGCCCTTCCATGGGCATTGTAATCATGTCTTGTTAATGGTTGAATTGCGATTCTCTTACATTGAATTGCTTACATCTAATGTTTTTACATTAATTTTTCATTAATTGATGATGAAGGATCCATGTGTATCATTTTATGAAGAATTGAACATGCCTAGTTTAGAATTCTAGGAGTTCAGTGTAACATTGCTTTTTTAATGATTGAATGTTGAATTCGATTAGGTGAGGATGATTTTAGCTATTGTTTTATGTTAATATAATGATTTAATTATGGATATGAATCTCGTATGATCAAAGTAAAGAATTATTGATAAAACTATGTATGTGATGTGATCTCAATTTTAGGTTAGATGAAGCATGAAACCTTTTGAGTAAAGATCTCTTTAGCTAATTCCTAACATGTACACTGTTGTTAAAATATGTTTGATGATAAAGGCCTTAGGGAACAGTAATATAACCTATTTCCTCTACTTTCTCTTGAATGGATAGTTTATTACCTATTTGGTATCTTGATCTTGTAGGGATTTAAGAATGATTTTGTTATGTTAAGTGTATGATAAGATACTTCCATAGATTTTTATTATTGATGAAATATGATGTATAAAACATGTAAGTGCAATCGGTTAAAGGTCTATGTCCTTCTACATTCTAGCATGTTAATGATGTGTTGTACTAGTTTGTAGGATGGCCTTGTAGTAACTTATGCATGACGTCATATATGATTATTATGGTTAAATACTGCCCTATACTTTAATTTTTCATGAAAGAATAGTAATGGCCAATAATGACCAAATTCTAAAGGATTGGTAAGGTTTGCTCTACTCTTCTACTTCTCTACTTCTCTATATTAATGTTGATGAAGCCTTGTATGACATGGTGTGGTATGCTCCACTTATGGTGGTGGTCTTTAATTTATTGTCATTATATGTGTGTTGACCATGGAATTGAAATCAAATTGATGAATATATGAATGAGTGGTTATGATCATCACCTGACGTGTAACTTGTGCCTAGTCTTCTACTTTAGTTGTAAATCTAGGTTATGTTACTATTGTTATGAGCACGCAAATATTTAAATTAAGATAATGTGTAGGTTCTTCCACTAATGAAGTATTAAGGATTGATGACCCCTTCCCATGTACCCTTATGTGAACGTGTTAATAGCTAATGTTAGGAGTGTTTGTAACACCTTGAATATTCAAGATGTGTCGTAAACCCTAACATAGGTGTCATAAGGAATAACTAATGTTTTTAAGTCCATTATAAATGAATTTAGGTCATTTATAAAGTTTAAGAACCAAACCATCGAAGAATGTCCATGACGTACGGGAATTTCGTTCAAAGGGATGTTAGCGTGCCTTAGCCAATTTCACTAACTTGTAGGATTCGGATTTGTACGAAAATTGGTGGAAGGGTATATAATATGTGTTTTGTTCAATGGTCGAAAAATCCGGGTAGGACTCTCCAAGGCAACAAAGGGCCCTTGAGAAGGACCTTTGTAGGTTGAGGCAGCACTGCCTGAAGTAGTGTGCATCGACGAGACAGTCAACAGACCGTGTGTTGATTAACGGGCATTTATTCCACTGTGTTCCCACACTTAGTTTGGTTGAGAAGGTCCCTTCACCCGCATAGCCTCTGAACTCATCGACAGAGTGTAGAGGTGCAGATTACTGTCCGTGTGTAGATTGACGAGGCGTCGGTGCCACTGTCATCCAACACTTATCCAATTCATGGTATCCCCTCGCCTTCATAGTCTCTCAACTCATCGACGGAGTGCATGACAAGAGGGGGTGGGTTCGTAGACTTACAGCGACCCGTAGGCAGGGTTCTGTCTTTGAGGAAGTGATTTTCCTAAACGTTCTAGAGTTATATCATTTAATAAATTAAGTGGTTTAGGGGTTAGTTTGGGATTAAGGGGAGGCTAATTAACTAACTTAAAACCCATATAAAAGCCTCAACCCCAATTAAACTAATTAGAACTCAAAAACATAAACTCTCTTCCTTCTTTCATCTTTCTCTCTCTACTTGAACTCACCATTGAAGACTAGTAAGGAGAAGGGTTGGGGGATGGAAATGGACAAATCCACCGTCAAAGTTTTGTCAAACGTTAAGGTATGTGATATAATTCACCTTTGATACACTTTCCGCAAAGGGTTCCTTCAAAATGGATTTCAAAGGTTGAGTTTTCTTATGAGTTTCATCCAATTACGAAATTGAAGTTACAAATTGAGTTGTTGATGACTTATTTAGGTTATATTGAATACATTGACATGAATTTAAACTTGATTATGGTAATTGTTGATGGTCTGGTAAAAATTACAAACAGGATCGTCAAGCCCTAACCATAGATTGTGATCTTGACCTATATTGTATTGTGATCATTCAATTGACTTGCTTATTGATTAGATTACCATCCTATGGTGCCATTATGCATAAATTAAGATGAATTATAGGCCTATCATGCTACTTCCTGAGATGATATTAAGGTTTTGAAGTATATTGTGAAATTAGCCTATGTATCTTGTCTTAAGCTATGATCTAGTGTGGAATTGTATTATAGAGATGAAATTGGCCTTGTTATCTTATTGATTATTATTGTGTGATGATGTTACTCCCCTAGTTGGGTTGAGTTATGGGTTGATGGTAAGACCTTGATGGTGAACTATGAGGAAGAGTTGGTAAGTCTTAGAAGCTCTATATTTACTTCCAAATGTGATTAATTGTGGTTAAGTCACGATGTTACAATGGAGTATGCCTTACACTAGGATAATAGGGTGGTGTGATGTTGAGTTGAAATGTCTTGACTATGTTGTGAGGTTGATTAAGGTGTATGTGATATAAGGATGGTGCAAACTATCAATGTGCCTTGGTATACTATGAAATGCTAATGTGTTAACGTCACATATAGGAATTGTGATGAAAGGACTTATACTCATATAATTCTTATTGAGCTATTGATGATGATGATAATACAACGGATAGACCCTATGAACTAAACTAAGCTATGATTTATAATTAAAGGCTTAAAGACATTTAAAAAGGGGAATCTAGCTTAGCACCGAGTGAACTAGATTGATGAATGTCCCTTTCCACATAGTGAAGGTAGGAACACTACATTACTCTTGAGACTGGAGACTATAATGCATGGCACATAAAGAGAGTCCCAACTATATCTCCTAGTTCTTGAACTATGTTGACCCCATAGGAATACTATCTAGTGAATCCACGTAAATGCTAGGTTTCATGTTTTGGTATTACCTTGGAAAGTAGTTCGCCTTCTTTCGTTTTAGGGTTATATGACACCGGATTCCACACTAGCTCATGTGGTCTATGTCGGTTAGGGAAAGATGTTCCCAAAAGGTAAAACGAAATAAAGGACTTGAACTCTAACTTGGATACCTAAGAGGTATAGTAGCTTAGTCTAGGTAGGGGTATAAAACTCTACCTAAACATTGCACTAGTTAGCCTTAAGGGGAGTCTTAGGATGAGGTTCTTATATATGTTTATGTTATGATGATATACGATATATATGATGACCTTGGAATATTGTTGATACTATATGTTGATTAGTTCACTTATGAGTATGACTTGGGTTATAATGTTAATATATGATGAAATGTAAATCCAAATGTTATATTATGTGAAGTTGGACATTGGTTATGGTTTCTTGTTGAGGCTACTTGATTGACTGAGGTTATGGGGCTTTGCTTGGTCATTGCGCTTGTTGACTTGATAATGATTCATGAGTATTTGCCTTACTTATTATGATATGATTGACTCTTAATCATTCTTGTGATGTTATTACTTGATGATAGGGTTGTAGGAAGTCATGGATTCAAAAATGTTGGAATACGCATTAGTTTTTGAGTTACTAAGCATGTTTGGTTTATTGATATGACTTGCTTGGCTTTGCATTAGGTTCCTAAAGGGGTAAAATGGCATGTTTTTACTAAAAGTCCCTTTTTAATATGTTTTTAATGTATATGTGCATAGGGTCTCCTATTTAGTACATGTACTAACCCCATTTTCCCCCTTTTACCAAACATTTAAGGTTCCGATCGTTGAAGAGTTTGGAAGACGACATAGTTTAAGGCTTGGATTCTTCATTTCATCCACGTAAGGTAGGTCCTCAACTTCTGAGTGTAATGCCACTATTTAGCTTACGGACATGTTATGAGCTTAAATACTCTTTCATTTCTTTCTTTTTCAATTGAGTACTATATTTTTGTTATCTTTTCAATTGAGTACTATATTTTTGTATGAACTATACGTGCTCTTGTTTGATTGATGTAAGGGATATGCCCAAATTGTGATAATCGTTTAGATGGTATGAGATAATACAATCGTTGAGACTATTCTTATATTTTATATATATGTGTGTGCAATAAAAGTAGAAGGCTATGTAACCTTCCTATTCAAAGGGTTTATGTATACTCTATACGACTATATATTATGTCTATGTAGAGGTCTAAGTAAGCCTCCAAGTAGTTATAATGAATGTTTTAAATTTTTCCTCATCTTTCAACTTATGTATGTAATTAAATGAGACTAAGAGGTCTTAGTCCTTAAACAGGACAAGGACGCCAGTTACATCTATGGGGTTAACCCGGATATGACAAACTTGGTATCAGAGCATGAGGTTTAGGAATCACTTTCTTTCTTGGAAATCTTATATCGTGCTGATAGAGTATACTTATGGTGTGCTTTTGCATCTAATCCTATTTTTGTACTTATAGGAAGCACGGACAGTCGAAGAAATGTGGCTCGAATACTTGAAGAGGAAATTGCCAATGCGGGAGCTCCTCTCCGTGGTGAACAAGTTCCTCCACTTGAAGAAGAAGCTAATGTTGACGAAGCTCCGGTCAATCCTTCACCCTTGACAAATGGAGATATTAGGGCTTCGCTCTTTAAATTTTCTCAATCTTCCACCGTCCAAGCCTAAGCTAAGACGGCCCAAGCAAATCGAGAGGTTGTGACCCATCCTCATCAACAAGTCACTACTATGGATTCCCATATAATGGACTTTACTAGAATGAACCCTCCTACTTTCTACGGGTCTAAGGTTGATGAACACCCTCAAGAATTCATTGATGAGGTATCTAAAATACTTTTGGATATGGGGTTGTCCTCAAGTGAGAAGGCCAAGTTGCCCACATATCAATGCAAGGACGTGGTTCAAGCATTGTATGTGCAATAGAGGGATAATAGGCCATTGAGGGGCGGTCCGGTGACTTGGGAGATCTTTAAGGCGACTTTTCTAGAGCGGTTTTTTCCTAGGAAGATGAGGGAGGAAAAGTGGTGGAGTTCATCAACCTTCACCAAGGAGGAAGGAGTGTCCACGAGTACTCTTTGGAATTCATTAAGTTGTCCAAATATGCTCCTTATTTGGTCTCCGATCTTAGAGACCAAATGAGCCTCTTTTTGACGGGTGTGTCGGAGGACTTACAAGAGGTGTGCAATTTGGTCATGCTAAATGAGAAAATGAAAATTTTCCTTCTTATGGTGCGTGCAAGAAGGGTTGAGGAGGCAAGGGCCAAAAGAAAGAGTAGAGATGCTAAGAGATCAAGATCATATGATGGAGGTTACTCAAGGAATAGGCTTGAAATATAAGACAAGCCTAGATTTAAGAAGCGGGTTTCTAATCAAGTCCCTTCCAAGTTCCCAAAATCTAGTGGTGATAGGGTGTCTAACCCTAAATCAAAGAAGGGAAAATGTAATAATTCACCAAACGAGAAGACAACTTGTGGAAAGTGTGGTAAAAAGCACTATCGTGATTGCCTTAAGGGGATGGATAATTGATTTAGTTGTGAAAAGAGTGGTCACAAGATGAGATATTGTCCAAACTTCAAGAGTCAAGACAAGGGTAGTGTTCAATCGCAAGCAAGTGGTTCTAGTGATACTCCAAAGAAGAACCGTCTATTCTCTCCACTCTAGAGGTGAGCAAGAGACTTCTCCCGACGTGGAGATCGGTATGTTGAACGTCTTCTGTATTGATGTATATGCCTTCCTTTATCCAGGTGCTACTTTATCACTCATTACACCTCTAGTAGCTAAAAAGTTTGATATTTTACTGAACATTTTGCATGAACCTTTTATCGGTATACATCGGTGGGTGAGTCAGTTGTTGAAAAAAGGGTGTATAGAAATCGTCCAATAATGTTGCCCAAAAGAGTTTCTTATGTTGATCTAGTAGAACTCGATATGCTTGATTTTAATGTCATATTGGGTATGGATTAGTTGGATGCATGTTTTGCCTCCATTGATTGTAGGACAAGGGTGGTGAGGTTTAACTTCCCTAATGAACTCGTTGTTGAGTGGAAGGGGGGAAATTCTATTCCTAGATGTCCGATTTTTTTTGTATAAAATCATGCAAAATGATCTCAAAAGGTTGTCTATATCATATTGTAAGAGTCCAAGATCTAAACTACGAAGTTTACCGTTGAGTCGGTACCCATAGTGAGCGAGCTTCCAGAGGTCTTTCCTAATGACCTTCCCTGTATTTCTTCTGAATGGGAAATTGACATTCCCATTGAATTGCTACTTGATATCAATCCCATATCAATTCCTCCTTATCGCATGGCTCCGACCGAATTGAAGAAGTTGAAGGCTCAACTCAAGGATTTACTAGATAATGGTTTTATAAGGCCTAGTATTTCTCCATGGGGTTCTCCAGTTTTGTTTGTGAAGAAGAAGGATGGGTCCTTGAGAATGTGTATTGATTACCGCCAACTCAACAAGGTCACTATTAAGAATAAGTACCCTCTCCCTCTAATTGATGACTTGTTTGATCAACTCCAAGGGCAGAACTACTTTTTAACGATAGACTTGAGGTCGAGGTATCACCAACTTAGGGTGAGAATTTAGGATACACCAAAGACGACTTTTCAAACTAGGTATGGGCACTATGAGTTCTTGGTAATGTCTTTTGGTCTCACTAATGCTCTGACGGTGTTTATGGACCTAATGAATAGGGTGTTCCAAAGTTACCTAGATGCATTAGTTATCGTCTTCATTGACGACATCTTGGTATATTCAAAGAATTAAGATGATAATATGGGTCATTTGAGGGTAATATTGTGAACCCTTAAGGAACACCAATTATATGCCAAATATAGTAAGTGTGAGTTTTTGTTAAGGTCAGTGAAACTTCTTGGGCACATCATCTCTAGTGAGTGAGTTCAGGTAGACCCAAGGAATATGGAGGTGGAGAAAAATTATCCTAGACATTTGACTCCAATAGACATTAGGAGTTTCTTGGGTTTAGCAGGTTGTTATTGGAGGTTCGTGGATAGTTTTGCGTCCATTTCATCTCCTTTTACTACTTTGACCCAAAAGAGTAAGAGATTTGAGTGGTCGAAGACATGTGAGAAAAGCTTCCAATTATTGAAAGATAGGCTTACTTCTGCTCCGGTGTTGCCTTTACCGGATGATACAAAGGGTTTTGTTGTGTATTTTGACGTGTCCCGAGTGGGTTTGGGGTGTGTTCTTATGCAACACGGGAATGTGATAGCCTATACCACTAGGAAACTTAAGGTACATGAGAGAAACTATCCCACTCATGACCTTGAATTAGCGGCCGTGGTGTTTGCTTTGAAAATTTGGAGGCATTACTTTTATGGGGTTCATGTTAATGTTTTTACCGATCATAAGAGTCTCCGATATTTGTTTACCCAAAAGGAGTTGAATCTCCGACAAAGAAGGTGACTAGAGTTGTTGAAAAATTATGATATGAGTGTCCTCTATCATCTCAACAAAGCTAATGTGGTGGCGAATGCCCTAAGTCGTATGACTATGGGTAGTGTATCCCACGTTGACGAAGCCATGAAGGACCTAGCAAGGGAAGTACATCGGTTGCCTAGGTTGGGGGTGAGGTTTGAAAGTTCTCCGAATAGGGGTTCTATAGTTCATCGTAACTCCTAGTCCACTCTAGTGGTTGAGGTGAAGTCAAAAAAACACCTTGATCTAGCATTAATAGAGTTGAAAGAATCGGTTCTTGGCAACTTAAATGAATCATTCTCCTTAGGGAGGGATGGTGTGTTAAGGTACCAAGAGAGATGTGTGCTCCAGATGTATATGGGTTGAGGAATCGGATCCTAAAAGAAGCCCATGGGTATCACTACTTAATTATCTAGGTTCGACAAAAATGTACCATGACCTAAAGGAAATACATTGGTGGGAAGGTCTAAAAAGGGACATAGCGGAGTTTGTCGCTAAGTGTCCGAATTGCCAACAAGTAAAGTCCAAACAGCAAAAGTAAGGTGGATTACTACAAGAGATCCAAATTCATTCTTTGAAGTAGGAATTCATCAATATGGACTTTGTATTAGGTCTACCTCGGACTCAAAAGTCATGTGATTCCATATGGGTGGTTGTGGATCTATTGACTAAGTCCACTTACTTTATTGCTATTAAGTCTACATATTCTGCAGAAGATTATGCAAGGATCTTCCTAGATGAGGTTGTGTGCCGTCATGGCATTCCTTTATCCATCATATAGGATCGGGCGCACAATTCACATCTAGATATTGGATGTCATTCCAAATAGGGTTGGGTACTATAGTGAAGATGAGCACCACTTTTCATCCCCAAACAGATGGTCAAGCGGAGCATGCTATACAAGCCCTTGAAGATATGCTTGGGGTGTGCATTATTGATTATAAAGGTAATTGGGATAAACTTTTACCTTTGGTGGAGTTTTCCTATAATAATAGTTTTCATTCATCCGTTTCCATGGCTCCCAATGAAGCCTTGTATGGTAGGGGGTGTAGGTCTCCTATTGGATGGTTTGTAGTGGGTGAGTCATCGCTTCTTGGTCCCGAGTTGATTTATTATACTTTGAAAAAGGTTCATATCATAAGAACCTGTTGCAAATGCCCTATAGAAGGCCAAAATCTTATGCCAATAATAGGAGAAGGGATTTGGAGTTTGAAGACAGTGATAAGGCGTATTTGAAAATTTCACCAATGAAAGGGGTGGATAGATTTAGCAAGAAAGGTAAGTTGAGTCCTCATTATATGTGTCCCTATGAAATCTTGCAAAGGGTTGGTAAGGTTGCCTATGAATTGAAACATCCTAGTGAATTGGCTTCGGTTCATCCAGTTTTCCATGTTTCTATGTTGAAGAAGTGAAATGCTGATCCCGAGTCCATTCTTTTTATTGAGGCTATTGTTGTAAAGGATAACCTCTCTTATGAGGAAGTTCCAGTTCAAATTCTTGATAGGCAAGTCAAGAAGTTGAGGAACAAATAGGTAGTTTCCGTAAAGATTTTATGGAAGAATCATCTAGTTAAGGGTGCAACATGGGAGGCCGAGGCCTACATCAACTCTGGTTACCCTCATATTTTTTATAATTAAGGTTAGTCATTCTTTTTTAAAAAAATAAATATGGATAGAAATTAAAGTTTCTTGATTTTTGAGTGAAGTTTTGCAAAATGTGCATTTTTTAGTACTTCACGGTGAAGTTACAGTGAAATTTGTGCTTTAGACTTGAATTTTTTCTTTTTGCTTGTTTTTAGTTATGTTGTGCATTTTTATATGGTGAATCCTTATGAAATGATATGGGGCGTGTTGTTAAGTTGAACTTTGTGCTAATTGACTCATGTAATGTAAGTTGAGTTCATAAGTGTTGTTAGAAGGAAATGTCTCATGATGAATTGATTTCAGCCTTATGTGTGGTAATATGATTTTTGAATTTTGCCTTGCTCAAATGACATGATTTATGTTTATTTGATATTGTTTATTGGTTGGGCTTCTAGTCTTGAGTCAATTCCTTCCTTCAAAAGAGTTTTGGTGTCATTCAGGGACGTATGTTCCTAAGGGTGGGGGATAATGTAACACCTTGAAAATTCAAGATGTGTTGTAAATCCTAACGTAGGTGTCATTAGGTCTAAATACTGTTTTAAGTCCATCACAGATGAATATAGGTCATTTAGAAAGTTTAAGAACCAAAACGACCATGACGTTCGGGAAGTTGGTTCAAAGGAATGTAAGCGTGCTATAGCCTATTTGACTAACTTTTAGGAGTCGAAGATGTATGATAATTGGTGGAAGGGCAGATAATGTGTTTAAGTTGTTCCATGGTCGAAACGTCCGGGTACGACCCCCCAAGGACCAACTACGGGCCCTTAAGGAGGACCCTTGTAGGTTGAGACAACACTGCCTGAAGCAGTGTACATCGACGAGATAGTCAACGGCCCGTGTGTGGACCAACGGGGCGTCGATGCCTGCCTTGTCCCACACTTAGGTTGGTTGAGAAGTTCCCTTCACCCGCACAACCTCTAAACACATCAACAGAGTGCAGAGGTGCAGGCTACGGTGCGTGTGTGGATCGATGATGCGTCGGTTCCACCGTCATCCCACACTTAGTTAATTCATGGAAGCCCCTCACCTGCATAGTCTCTAAACTCATCAACGGAATGTAGGACGAGAGAGGGGTTGGTCCATAGATCACAGAAGGCCCGTCGGTGGGGTTTTTAGACTTAAGTCATTTAATAAATTAAGTGGTGTAGGGGTTAGTTAGGGATTAATGGTAGACTAATTAGCTAACTTAAAACCATATATAAGCCCCAAGACCAATTAAACTAATTAGAACTCAAAAACATAAACTCTCTTCCTTCTCTCTTCTTTCTCTCTCTACTTGAACTCACCATTGAAGACTAGCAAGGAGAAAGGTTTGGGGGCTAGAAAAGGACGAATCCACCGTCAAATTGTTGTCAAACGTTATGTTATGGGATCTAATTCAACTTTGAGACTCCTTTTCTCAAAGGGTTCCTTCAAAAAGGATTTCAAAAGTTGAGTTTTCTTATGGGTTTCATCCAATTATGAAATTGAAGTTATGAATTGAGTTGTTGATGATATCATTAGGTTATATTGAATAGATTAACATAAATTTTATCTTTATTATGGTAGTTGTTGATGGTTTGGTGAAAATTGAAGAACATGAATCCTCAATCCCAAACCCCAGATTGTGATCTTGACCTATATTGTATTGTGATCATTCAATCGACTTGGTTATTAATTAGATTACTATCCTATGGTGATATTATGAATAAATTAAGATGAATTATAGGCCTATCATGATAGTTCTTGAGATAAGATTTAGGTTATGAGGTATATTGTGAAATTAGCCTATGTATCTTCTCTTAAGCTATGATCTAGTGTTGAATTGTGTTTAAAGATGCAATTGGACTTGTTATGTTATTGGTTATCATTTTTTGATGATGTTACTCACCTAATTGGGTTGAGTTATGGGTTGATGGTAAGACCTTGATTGTGAAATATGAAGAAGACTTGGTAAATCTTAGAAGCTCTATCTTTACTTCTAATTTAATTAATTGTGGTTATGTCATGATGTTACATTGGAGTATGCCTTATAGTAGGATGATAGGGTGGTATGATGTTGAATCGAAATGTCTTGACTATGTTGTAAGGTTGATTAAGGTGTATGTGATATAAGGATTGTAAAAACTATCAATGTGCCTTGATATGCAATGAATTGCTAATGTGTTAACCTCACTCATACGAATTGCGATGAAGGACTTATACTCATACAATTCTTATTGAGCTATTGATAATGATGACTATAAAAGGGATAGACCCTATGACCTGAACTAAGCTATGACTGATAATTAATGGCTTAAAGACATGTCAAAAAGGATCTCTAGCTTAGCACCGAATGAACTATATTGAGGAGTGTCCCTTTCCACATAGGGAAGGTAGGAACACTACATTACTCTTGAGATTGGAGACTATAATGCATGGTGCATAAAGACGGTCCCAACTATATCTCCTAGTTCTTTAACTATGTTGCCCCCATAGGAATACTAACTAGTGGATCCACCTACTTGCTATGTTTCTTTTTTTGGTACTACCTTGGCAAGTAATCCGCCTTCTTTCGTTGTAGGGTTTTATGAGACCGGATTCCAGACTAGATGATGTGGTCTATGTCGGTTAGGGCAAGATATTCCCAAAAGGTAAAATGAATTAAAGGACATTAAATCTAACTTGGACAACCTAAGAAGTCTAGCTTGTCTAGGTTGGGGTATGAGACTTTACCTAAACATTGCACTAGTTAGCCTTGAGGGGAGTCTTAAGAGGAGGTTCTTATATATGTTTATGTTATGATTATATATGATATATATATATATATATATATAAATATATATATATATATGAGGACCTTGACACATTGTTGATACTATATGTTGATTAGTTCACTTATGAGTACGCCTTGGGTTATAATGTTAATATATGATGAAATGTAAATCCAAAAGTTATATTATCTGAAGTTGGACATTTGTTATGGTTTCTTGTTGAGGCTGCTTGATTGAGTGAGGTAATGGGGCTTTGCTTAGTCATTCCACTTGTTGTCTTGATAAGGATTCATGAGAAGTTTTATTAGTTATTATGATATGATTCACTCTTATTCATTCTTGTGATGTTATTCCTAGATTATAGGGTTGTAGTAGATCATGGTTTCAAACATGTTAGAATGGGTATTACTTGTTGAGTTAGTAAGCATGTTTGGTTGATTTATATGACTTGCTTGGCTTTGCATTAGGTTCCTAAAGGGGTAAAATGGCATGTTTTGACTAAAAGTCCCCTTTTATTATGTTTTTCTTGTATATGTGCATAAAGTCTCATACTTAGTTCATGAGGAGTACTAACCCCATTTTCTTCCCTTTTACCAAACATTTTAGGTTTTGGTCATTGAAGAGTTTTGAAGGCGACATTATTGAAGGCTTGGATTCTTCATTTCATCCAAGTAGGGTAGGTCCTCAACTTCCGAGGGCAATGCCACTATCTAGCTAACGAACTTGTTATGAGCTTAAAGACTCTTTCATTTCTTTCCTTTTCAATTGAGTACTATACTTTTGTATGACCTATACGTGGTCCTGTTGGATTGATGTCAAGGCTATGCCCATATTGTGATAATCATTTAGATGATATGAGATGTTGCAATCGTTGAGACTATCATTATTCTTTATATATATGTGTGTGCAATAAAAGTAGAAATTTATGTAACCTTCCTATTCAAAGGGTCTATGTATACTCGATACGACTATATATTATGTGTATGTAGAGGTCTATGTAAACCTCCAAGTAGTTATAATGAAAATTTTAAATTTTTCCGCATCTTTCAACCTATATATGTAATAACATGAGACTAAGAGGATAGTCTTAGTCCTTAAAAAAACGACGACGACGATACCGGTTACATCTAGGGGGTAAACCCAAATGTGACAGTCTCAAAGTGTAACATGAAGTTAGCTTGCCTTCTATGCTAAATTATGTTGTGTGGTCTATGCTTGAATGTGAGATATGGTCTAAGAAGGTGGATTCCTCAATGTATTGTTGATAGCCATTAGGTGATAATATTGTCCAATGCAGACATACTCACATTACATGCGTGCTTACAAGTAGTATAGGTCATGGTGTCTAAACTAAAGGTAGTTCTCATATTCACTAGTGTCTACTACTATGCCTGTTAAGATTTTGACTACGAAAGTATGATATGTTTTTCCTTAACTAGGATGATTTGATAGGTGTACTAGTTTGGGCAAGGATATGGAACCTTACTATGCATTGCACTTGTATGCCGTGATAGGATAGTTTCTAGTTTTTGTTTGTATGTGCATGAATATGAATGTATGGTGATGTGTGTTTTTTATTAGTTTGTTAAAAGAGTATTCACATATATGTATACACACACACATTAATGATGATCTAGTCAATAAAGGGGCCTTGAGAGGTGTGCTCAAGTATACCCTAAACTAGATAGTGCTAACGATATATGCTATGTCAATGTGAAAGGGTTTTTCATATGATTCAGGTTGATGAACTCTCATACATAACCTATGAGTTAAGCATATAGGGATTCAATATCCTAAAGCCTAATTTTATAAAGTAATGTAATAATGTCTTCTCAATAAAGGGAACTTAGCTTAGCGCCGTGTGAACTTGCAGAGAAGGGGGTGACACCTTCCTAAGGAGGGATGGTAGGGTTCACCATATTCTTCACGGGGTGGATAGCCTCATGACCCAAAAAGGTGTTAGAGTGATATTTCCATGATGGCCCCAAGTTTCATAAACAATGCTTGCCACATAAGATTTAGTAATGTGAGATGACCTAAAATTCTAGCATGTGTTAATGTTATACCTTGGCTTGGTAAGAACACATTACATTTGTATAAGGCACTACAACACCAAATTCCATGTTTAGCACCCATGGTCTAAGTGTCAGTTAAGGCTATAATTTCCCTAAAGTAAAATTGATAATGGAAGTAAATAAGTAGGACCCTAACTAGGATGAATTAACAAAGGTACTTAGGATAGGTGGAAGCAATGAACCCATCTAGACATTGCACAAGTAGCTCCTTAGGAAGAACTAGGAAGGTGTTCTAAGGTGTATGATTATGAATATGTCTTGCTGCATGACACTGTAGTATTTGTCTATTTTTCATGAAGATGTGCATGGTATGAGTCTATGTGATGTGGTATTATTCTTATATGCACAAAGTGAGTCTTAATGACTATATGATGAAGGTTGTTGAGATGAATGGAGTGGTCTTCTTTTTTACTTGTTAATGTATTAAATAAAATGTTCATGCTTGTGGCCTTATGATAGGTTTACTAAGTATGTGTGAGGTAATGGAGATTTACACATACATTGCACTAGTAGACTTAGAGCAGCTTCATGAACAAGGTCTTATAATTACTTATGTAATGTGAAGTAAAAATAAGTGCAAAAAAATGATATAGCTTAGTGTGAAGCCAATGAAGTCTTGACTTAAATTTATCTTTGATATATTATCCTATATGCGGATATGTGTTGGCTTATGTAGGTTGTATGTATGCTTTCTTTGTGACTTCAAGGTGATGCATTGCGCCCAGTATCACTAAAGGGTTACCTAGGAGGTGGATGAGTTAAAAGAAAAGGATTCGGTGTAAAGAAAAAAGGAGCTCACTCTAAAGTGACCTAAAAATGACTTAAATTCTACGTGTGATTTTCTATGATGTTTGGCTTTCAAAATATGTATATATGAAGTAGTGAATGATATAGATTCTATTGTCTAAAGTGTTTATGAAGATTTACTTTAAAAGGGATGATGTATGGTTTCAAGAAAATGTAATGCATGTTTTTGCATGGTTGCTATACTTGTACATTCTTGTAATAATTCCACTCTTTTCTACTTTTTACACAATGTGTTGGTTATGGATGCTTAAAGGATGTCTTGAAATGTGAAGAGCTTGATAGATGATCCAAAGCTCAATGAAAGGAAACCTTATGTTCAAGGATCTCCTACTTGTGTTTACTGTAAAGTTTTATAAGTTGTATACTTATGATTATGTAGCAAGGGTTGTGTCCCTAATGTACTCTAATGTCGTTGAGTCTAAGATGGAAAAGATACTTAGAGTCTAATTAATTAATATTATATTGTATATATATATATGTGTGTGTGTGAAATGAAGTTTATAGCATCTGATGTGCTATGAAAAGTTTTAAATTTTCCGCTAAATTTACTATGGCAATGCTATGCATGATTACTATGTGCTTGTATAAGACATCCAAGAGGTCAAGTACATCATGTTACTTCTAGGGGGTGCTCCCCATATGTGAAAAATGTGGTATCAGAGTAGGAGGTTTCAAATGTTTTTTAGGGTCCAAGAATTATCATATTGCCACGTTTAGTAGAGTCTCGTATTATTGGTGGTGAGTCGTGACACATCTAATAGTACGGGAGTCTATAAGTTTATTGATTTTACCTTCTTCATCATTCTTATATCGTTCCATAGAACTTAACTTCATAAGATCTCTCTCTTATGTTTTCTTGTCCGATGGTCTTTTAGTTGTGATTGCTTGGATAAGATTGTATCTCTATGCTTGAGGGAGAAAAGGTGAGTTTAAATGCTAATGTTGGTTTTATGGTTTTATGAGTATGTGTGAAGGTGAATTTATGCATGTTCTCATGATGTGATGTCATTTATGGCAAGGTATGATATTTATGTAAAATAGCATGTTATGTTGAAAAATGTATGTCATGACATTATTAAAGCATGTTAGAACTTGTTATGATTAAAAATGAGTCTCTTCTGGAATGGTATGCTACTATATGGTTTTGCATGATGGTAGCCTAATAGTATCATTGGAGTTTAAATGCGTGGTGATTAACTATAAAAGTGTGTTGCCTAAGAAACTAGAAATGGGTCAAATGTTACCTGTGTTATATGTGTGAAGTTTCATGATTACTTTACAGGGATTGTAGTTCTTGGTATAGACTTGATCCTATGTGTGAAGGTAGTATGCATGTTTATATAGGATGAGTTGGTAATGTTTTGTATCTCATATTTTCATGCTTTTCCCATGAATTGCCTAAATGTTGCATTAATAGAATTTTGAAGCATGTTCATTGTAATGCTTTGCAGCTTATTGTATGATATTTTGTAAATTGACTCAATTGTTCGTCGATTATAAGTTGTTGAAATGTGTATAAAATTGATGCATATGAGAATGACAATGAACGTAAAAAGGATATTTACTATTTCGAATGAAGAATGAGAGTCTTATGGCATGATGAGTTGTAGATGTGTTTCTAACTTCTTATGGTGTTGTGAGTCCCTTGATGTTGTGGAATTGATGTTTCCCCTAGAATTAAGGGTAGTATTCTGATGTTTGTAGGGTAATTATGTGGGTTTGATTGGCCTAGAAGTAACTTTACTTTAATGTTGAAGGAAAATAAAGAGTCATTATGGCTAAGTCTCCTTATTGCTTTCCCCTAATGATGTGTGACCTTGGTGTCTATTGTAATGTTGAAAAACTTATGTGGTTAAATAGTATGACCTAATTTGACAACTAGCGGATAATTTTCCTAAAATGAATAGGTTTAGAATACCTAACAAATTTAACTTAATGATTAATATCTTTTAGAGCACTACTTAACTTATTTCATTTCACGACCAGAATCTAAACCCCTGACGAGACCAGCGTCGTTGACCTCTCAAAGGTCGCAGACAAGCCTACTTACGTCATTCTTACTTTACATAATTTAATTTTAGATTGGTTCTTAACATACTTATACAACATTCTCATAATTACGTAATTGTTCACCCTCAACCATCTAACATTAAGAAATGACCAACTGAAAGAAATAGTTCAATTCTTATTAAGTGTATAATTGCCAAAATGGCACCAATACATAGTCTGAATAAGAACAGGAAATAAACGCTAGTGGAACATGCTCCACTATCTCAATTCTAAAACTAATCTAGAATATAAAACAGTAGCATCCTTGAAAGCATGAGGATCTACCAAAACCGGATGAATGTTGGACGTCCGGATAACTACATCGACCATCCTATAGTTCTATCATCCACCTGTGCCTGCACCTAAAATAGTAGAGTTTGTATAGGGTTAGTACACACTTGTACTAAGTATGGATATATGCAAGCACACACCAAGGACATTCAGGAGAAAGAATATCTCTTTCCTAACAACACGATTTTTGGAAGTCAAGTCAGTGGACTTGCCAATTTGAGATTAGGAAGGTTTCAAAATTTGGATTAGGATGGTCAATGAGCTTTCCAGATTTGGAATAGGAAAGTTAAGCCGTGAGAATAACATACATCATCATACTTTTCACATTTTCACACAGCACATAACATTTACAAATAGCACATATCATATAGCATATAGCACATTTTGCATGTAGCACATAACTTCTTTAATATCATTCATTCATATGCCATGAAACCTTGGAATCATGGACTTAACTTAACCGCAAGATATCTCAGAAATGAAGGCTCAACAGATGGGACCTCAACTAGGGAGTCTTCATTAGCAAACACAGAGTCTTCTTCGTTCATTCATATGTAATCCATTTCATTTCATTCATAGGCGAATGTACACACCAGCTATACCTAGGATGTAGTTTAAGACTCTCATGACGTTCGTTGTGCATTGACCAAGAATGAACTAATGTCATTACTTGAATCTAACTCACCTTTTGATTATCCTATCCTAACACTTTTGGTATCATTAATTTCATTATGTGCATAATTTGAGGCTGACCTCATTCATTCATTGGTAACTTTAACTTTAACCGACATAGATCATGTGAGCATCATGAAATCTAGTGTGTCCCCCACACCGAAAAGAGGTGGAATCACGGGTAAAGTGATTTATAACATGCTAGCGTACATGACAATTTCACCACGCCAGATCCCTATATTGGCTGTATAGGTTCGAAGGCTAGGAGATGTAAGGATACCCATACCCGGCAAGCCGGACAGTCTCATCTCATGAGAGTTACGTAAACCTCCGCCTTTCCTGAAAAAAGTCATCAGCCCTCATAGCTAGCCTATCGGTGCTCAGTATAAACTTCCATTTCATTCGTCTCATACTTCATGGAAGCTGGCTTCTGGTATGAGGACATCATAGCTCATTAGATGATTTCTCATCTTATGAGAGTTTTAAGCTCAATACTTTCATTAGAGTGTTAATAGAGACTGGTCTCTTCATTAAATTTACAATCTCATTGGTGAGTACATTTTTGTAACATTTACTCAGTCTCATTTGAGATTTCTCTCATCATTTACATTAGCCTCTTATCATGTTGTCACCACATTCATTATCATTAGCACCTTTTCTTTTCATAGTTACTCACCTCTTATTACATGAATGTTCATTTCACCATATGCCAATGCACCTGGACATTTAGTGTATTTCACAACCTTACTTAACCTTTCTAGGGTTTCATCATTTCGTTGTTCATTTCATCATTTCATTGTTAATCTCACCTTATTCCAATACACTTGGCCATTTAGTGTATGTTCCACATGCTTAACCCTTCTAGGGTTCATCATTTCATTCCATACATCTTAGGTTCACTTACTTCGGAACGT
The DNA here is from genome assembly GCF_001406875.1 of Solanum pennellii. Taxonomy (NCBI): domain Eukaryota; kingdom Viridiplantae; phylum Streptophyta; class Magnoliopsida; order Solanales; family Solanaceae; genus Solanum; species Solanum pennellii. The sequence goes on from NC_028644.1 coordinate 37,358,909, forward strand.
ATGTTAGACTTATGTGTCTATATATACAAGCCATGGGGCATCATTTATATTTCGTTAAGTGATTCATACATTCCTAAGATTATGTAGTACAAGACTTATGTATCTTGTATATATGCCAAGATCTTGATTTGATCTAAGTAGTTGGCTTTATTCTTGGATATTTTGTTCACGTATGACATATGTATCAATACGGAAGTTTGGGCAAAGGAACCCAAGTTCGAATCTCTTGGATAACACTTTACATTTTCATTGATTTTATTTTTAATTTCCATGATATTGTAACTCTAGATTAAACCCCAACATTAATCATATATATTTAATTCTGTACTTGGTTTTCCTCTTTAATTGGCCGAAGGGTTGTGGGTTCGAACCCCCACAACCCCTTTTATTTTTTATTAACATCACATTGCTCATTTTCGCCCATACAAAGAGGTTGTGGGATCGAACCCCCACAACCTCTTTTATTTTTCTTATTTATTTCGCTAGAATAGGGAGGTTGTGGGTTCGAACCCCCATTTTAATTTAAATTCGCTAGAGACTGTGAGGTGGTGGATTCGAACCCCCACAACCTCCTATTTTTTTTTAATTTCGCTAGGATAAGCATTTTTGGTGGTGAGGTTGTGGGATCGAGCCCCCACAGCCTCACCTCATTTTTCTTAATTAATTTTGCCCCTATCCTTCCTATCCCTGAGGTCGTGGGTTCGATTCCCATGCCTCACACTTTCTTTTTCTTTAATTCTCTTTTTTTACTCGCTACCTAGAGGTCGTGGGTTCGATTCCCACGCCTCCCATTTAATTTAATTAAATCATTCCTCTCCTTTCTCAAACCAGTAGCCAAGTTCGATTACCCCCAGTCCCATTTTCTTTTCCTTTCTAGTGAAAACCAGTAGACAGGTTCGATTCCCCCGAGCCCCGCAGAATCAAATTCACCTTCTACCCGTAGAAATCAGCTTTTGATCTAGCAACAATTGGATCTTCCCTATGGATGAAACATGAAGAAAAATTGTGTATGCAATCACAACCTTTAAAGGGAATGTGGAGACGACATAGCTGATAAAAAATTAATTCGTAATAACGTGATAAATAAATCATATATCATAAGAAAAATAATGAACCGTTAAGAAACACTTGGAAAAACAAGCTAGAAGAAACAATCAAACACAAATTACAAAATCATAAAAGATCACATAGCATATATCATAGTATTAACTTTTGCTTTCATATTCATCTCACAACCATTTATGTGCTATTAGTTCTTTCTCAATCATGACGTATAAACTGCACAAACATAATAAACTTTGTATGTTCTATACAAAAAAAACAAAATAAGCAACAGATAAAAATAAGTTAAAACAGTCTTCTCATAGTGGCAGTATACTTATGTTCTTTTAGGTCCCTTTAGAGGAGCTAAATTAACACAAAAATCAGTTAGCAGTCATTATTAATATACAAACTACAATTCCACAATTCTTTTTCCACAGAAAATGTGTTATCGGGACACAAAATTTAAAAGGTGCAAAAAATAATTTGGAATGTACTTGAAAGACTTAGAAATAGAACTTACATTTATTTTTGAATAATATTCTCTCTTTTCCAACAGACAACATGAAAGCTAAGTGAAGTTGTGCAGTTGAAGTTTCATTTAGTCAAGTTGGAAATTTTCCTGAGCTTATTCCTTCTTCTTCAACCCAGTAAAGCTATGCATTCTTTTCTATATCCTGATTAGTCTGTAAACTGTAGATTTACGAATATCTTCTCATCAAGAATTCTTTTACATAAAAATAAATCAATCGAAGAAGGAAGATTAATGAATATTACAACCTCATCTTCAAGACAAACTTTGCATAAAGAAGGTACCACCAAGTCAAGCAGGAATGTATTTTGTTTTTATAAATCAAAAGCCAGTCTACTGTAATATGTCAGCAAAAAACAATCTTGAACCAGCACATGAATGACACAAGCATACTTGTTCAGTTTTTTCAACTGAGCATGAATATATTCTTTATTCATCAACCTCATATTTTTAGGTGTACTTCATAATAGCCTCTTCATTGGACTTGTTTCCGCTCCTGCAGAACTTCTTAACATACTCCTCATTGACATGCCAAGCTCAATTAATATTGAGGCAACACGACCATGAAGTGTCATAACATGTCCAACAACCACTATTAAAGGTGTTCCAATTATAATGATCGTCTCACATGTTTTTCTCTTATGGAGTCTTACAATTCAGCACGTAATATATCATGATTAATATTTAACACCAATTTGGCAGTATGATGGGAATCTTCGTTATCTTTTATTTATGATTGGTGAAATCCATGTTGCTCGGACTCTTCAAAACTGTTATTGGGTGTGTGTCCGATTCTTCAAAAGTAGTACATTCTTGGAGGATTCAATAAAGATAACAACAACATTTTTAGAGAGTTCAAGACTTTTCTTAGAGTAGATTTAAACAAAAAATTCAATAATTCTGACCACTCACAGATGAAAAATGGGGAAGCATCACACTCAAGTAAAGATGACTATGTAAATATGGATTAAAGGAATAAGAATCAATTATCATAGAGGAGAAAGTTGGGGCTTCTGTAAATGATAGTTACTGCATTGAGAAAAATAAAGGAAGGCTTAAGCATAAAATTTTATCACGCAATAATTGCTGCTTCAGGGATCAAGCAAGACCTAAAGCGGATTTGAAATCCAAGAGTTCATAATCATTCGATGAGAGCATTAGCAAAGGTACTACACGTAATAATCCCATTTTTCCGCTTGAGAGGACAATGTGGAAGTGTCAAGCATCCAAGGCACCTACATGTGTTTAACAACATAAGGTGATGAAGTCATTGTCTTGGTATTTTCGTTCAAAAAGTGCGGCTACCGTAATAGGACTTGTAGTCTAAGGTAGTGTCATATATGTTTTCTTTCCTTCTTTCTCGAGTTTAAGCCTTGTCCGTCCCGTTTCATTTTTCCTTTTTATGGTCATTGTAATGTTTTGAACATAAAATTGTAACAATATTTATATTTATTTAATTTCTTACCTATTCTGTATTGCGCATGAAAGATGCCCACATGTACTTTTGTCTAGCAAGCAGAATCGAAATAAGATGGAGAGACAATTGAGAATTTTCAGACAGCTTCCTGTTTACTCAAGTCATGTGTGAAATTGTCATGCGTTGTTTTTACCTTGAACTAAAGATACCTAAAATAATCAGGGATGGACTATAAGTACTCGGGAAACCAACTTTATTCCTGATATGATATTGGTTCATTGACTATCCAAATTACACATGTCCACATAGTTACTAAGGTTCTAATACCAAAACGTCAGAGTACGATAGGTCTAAGACCCTCCCAAGGGTCCATGAGAGGACCCAAGGAAGAGTCCAAAACGCTGTCAAAAACTAGCTTGGTCCACGAGGATCATAGACGACCCGTCAATGGACTCACGCCTCCTCAATGGGAGTCGTGAGTCGATACTTAGTGTTCACACCTTTCTACCCAAAACCATGCCTTTGTCCCAATTTACGAGTGACCAGTATGATCCGTCAATGCATTGATATCCCGTCAATGGGGACTCGTCAATTGACATTGCTCACTGCCCACAAACACGACTAAATGAAGGGTAGTTAGGTAATTAGTTTATCACTTAATTAAAACTTAAAAATGACTATGATTAGTTAGTTAGGTATAATAAAAGATATTAAAACAATAAAACAAGTCATTCGCCTTATAACTCCCAATCAAAAATCAAAACCCACTTTACTCTCTCGCAACTTCTCTCTCAAACCCACCATTGAAGAACAAGGAAACTCAAGCTAGGCCACTCAAGATTCATCCTTTTCACTTCAATATCGTGGGCTAACCTGAAACAAGGAATGGGGATATTGATTCATGGATTAGTTTCACCATGAAACCTTTTAAAACATCTATTTTTGAAATTGATAATGTGACAAAAAACTAGGGCTTGTGGTCTAGCCATGGGTTCACTCAAAAATGGTTTTCTATATGTTATGTGACATATATTATGAATAAATTAGATTAATTGATTATTTCTATTGTGAAAATCACCTAAGAACTCATGTCCACTCTATGACCTAATTTCATGAATGTTGTTAAATGAATTAAGTAAATATGAACATTGTGAATTATGATTGATGATTATCTAGTTATAGAATCTTATTTTCATGCCTATTATGATGTCTATGGGTGTAATTCTGATACTTGATTCTTGAGATTGAAAAGGGGGTAAATTCTAGGGTTTGTATATATGTTGGAGAATGTTGTATATGAACTTTGAATTTTCTTGCAAGGTACATGGCTTATAAAAGGATGCAAGTAAGGTATTATTGGTTGATGGTTTCCACTCTCTTGAACCTTACCTATTATGTTGCATTAATTATGTATAATGAGGATAATATCTTGTGTTGATTGAAAGTGTAGTTCTCATGAAAACACTATGATTGATATTGTGAAAGAGTTACTCACATATGTATGTTCAGTCTAGGATGAAAGTGTATTCTCACCTAATGAATCTAAGCTCTTTATGTTGAATTGTATTGAATGAAGAGGAAATACTTCTTCACATATGTATATACAATTAAAAAGACCAATGGTAGTAAGTTGGGAAAATAGACTAAGCACCAAGCCGTCCTATTCTATTACCAGACATAATTGGGAGAAGCTCATCCGAAACTAGAGCTAGAAACACTTTATTTCGTTTCATTCCCGTTCTTCATTTCATTCTTCTCGAATCCAAGGGGGACTTCTCATATTTCAAATCTTTCTGAAATATACAATTAAAAAGACCAATGGTAGTAAGATGGGAAAATAAACTAAGTACCAGAGGATATGGACAGTGAGGAAAACAACATTCCGTTAATGCAGGAGGTTGGGTCATCCTAGAGATACTCATGAGATGGGGACTCCTCCTTAATGCAATAAGCAGAGTCTGTAGAAGAAATCTCTCCATCCCTTAACTACGTGCCCCCATAGGACAACTAGTGGATCCACATATTAGCTAGTATTTAAATTCTACCTTGGAAAGTAGAACACCATATTTTGGTGTGAGGCTTTATGACATCGGATTCCATGCAACTCTCATGGTCTATATAAGTTTTGGTTGATCTTCCTTAAATAATGAAGTAATGATGAAGTAAGAACTAATCTATGATATCCTAATAGGTTTACTAAGTAGAAGTGGTGTATGAGATTTCATTTGTACATTGCACTAGTAGGCTTAGAAGGGTTTTGTGGTAGGTTCCATGCAGTTATGAAATGATATGAGAACATGTATGTTGAATGGATAATTGTTGTGTTGAACATATTATATATTCTAATGTGGTTCATGATGCATGTGCTTCACTTATGATTATGGAATTTGGTGAAATGTAAAGTTAATGTTTGTTGACAAGGTGGCTTCCAAGGATGCTTGGTAGGGTTGGTATTACGAGATACTAACATTATATTGCACAAGTGGACCTTAGGAAGTGTTAAAGTCATTCTTTTATTGTAGTTTGGAAATTATTGGGTATTTCCTTATGTATTATGTTGGTGATGTAAACGGCTTTCAAACCTCATAAATGCATAATTTTCATATAATTCTGCCTTTCTCATATTTTAAAGACTTTTATGCATTTCTCCATACGTAGCGCATTAATTGTACTAACCCATTTCTCCTTTTTTATTATAAGTATAGGCTTCAGCTAAGTGGTTTGCTTCTAAATCCTTGAACAATGCTTGAACTTCTTATCTCCAAGACTTGTGGTAGGTCCTCAAAGATCGGAGGACTATTGTTTTTTATGCTACTTTATGATTTCCCTATTGATGTAATAGACTTAGTAGTTATTCCTATGTAAGTTCTTTTTATAAGACTATTGTGTCTAAAGGGCTAAGGACCCTATGTGAAGGCTTTATGTTGTATTCGTATTAGTAGATGGTGTATGTGTTATTCCTACTAGTTTGTTTTATAAAAATAACATGTTTGAACTTCTATTATAATTTGTTTGAAATTCTGAATTATTTTGAATTCATTATGTTGTGATGATTATGCTAAGGGCTTGTATAAGACCTCATCGAGGTTGAATGCGCCGGTAACAACTAGGGGGTGCTCTATGGTCATTAAAAACTTGGTATCATAGCATAAGGTTTTGGGATAATATTAGGATTGATGTCATATACACCACATCTAGTAGAGTTTGTTTAATAAATGTGAAGCGCGCCACATCTATGAATAAGAGGCTATGAGATGATTAGGAACCGTTATTTCTTCATATTCTATGATCCTGGTTATAGTCCTAACTCTATCTAGTCCTTTCCTTCTAAAAATTTTGTTCTTCATACAGGCTATGAATACAAGAAGGACAAATGCTAGAAGGGACAAGAAGGAGAATGTGAATGAGAAGCTTCCCTCTCAAGATCCCCAAAACCCTCAAGTCCCTATTGCGACTATTGAAGCCGGCAAGGAGATAATATGGCTCAAACAATTTCTTCAAGAGCTTGGTTTGAATCAGATGGAGTGTATTGTTTATTGTAGCAGCCAGAGTGCAATAGACGTGAGTAAGAACTCCATGTACTATGACATCAATGTCAGATATCATTGGATTCGCGAGGAAGTGGAAAGTGAATCATTTCACGTCAAAAAGATCCATAAGTGAAAATCCTTCAGATATGCTGACCAAGATGATACTGAAGGACAAGTTCGAGTTATGTAAAGAACTTGTGCGTATGAGATCTCTCTAAAGAAGATGAAGATACCTTCTTCTAGGAAATGGGACTTGAGGGGGAGATTTGTTAAATTCATCCCATTTTTTGGTCAACTTTTGCTATTCAATTGCTACAAGCAATTGTTAAAAAGGAATAGTAATTGGAGTTGAAAATAAAAGATTTGGTGGTTGACAAATTGGTAAGATTTGCAACCATTGTTGACTTTGATATATTTACGTATGTCATTAGTGACATATGCATGGTTTTATCCTTCTATAAATAGAGCATTCTTGCTCATTTGTAGAACACACCAAGTTAGAAAACAAAAACCATTTTGAGAGCAAAGTGAGGTATTCCATAGACTATACAAGAAAAATAGTCTGTGAATAAGAATAGAGTGTAAGCGATATTTTAGAAAAATAGAGTGTAAGCGATATTTTAGAAAGGTGGAAACCAAAATAGTGTTGTTCCTTTTGAGTGTGTACTAGTCACTTTGAGTATTGTATTCATGACTACACGGTGTAAAATTCCTTACTATAGTGGTATCAGTTGCTCCTCTTGGCCAGTGTTTTTCCCCTTATTTAGAAGAGTTTCCACGTAAAATTCTTGGTGTCATTATTTTCCCATTTTATTTCCATTACATTTACGATATATATTTTTGTGTTTATCTGTGTTTTCCCAACATATTATTGGAAAAATCAAATATATATTGAGAAAGAGATGACGGACAAATAAATAACAATAAAACATCTTCCAGGTCACTTTGATTTATAATTGGTACAATCTGTCACGATGTTTGTAATGTCAAGTTTCGAATCTTTGAGCTAACGGAGGTTACTAGCTTTCCTGTTGAGACTATGCCTTCGAGAAATAGGACATAACTTGGATACTAGAGACTCTATGAACATTTCAATGACTCCATTTTTTGGTGCTCGATTTAAGGAATTTGGTGAACACATTCTGTATTAAGCAAAATGAGAACATTTTGTGATATAATAATACATCATCTCCTCCTGCACAGCGGTGTCATGAATGGGGTGGATATCTCTGCATATCAAGTTCAAGGATCCTACTTCCTCTGTCATCATGACTTTGATATCCAAAAGAACTATTCCATTTGTGGATGGAATTCAATGGGTTGGTATGACATTCCTGACGAAATGTCTCCCTACGACTAGCTAAAATGTCTATGCATGGACTTCTATATATCTGGAGTGGAGGATAATAAAACTTGGTCATTACCTTGATGCTGCTGTGGAGCTTAGGTTTTCTAAATTATAAGATTCACCATTCATTATATTTTTTTTCCTTGGGAAGTAGGTTCCTACTTTATCAGTAAGTATCATAGGTATCCACTACATTTGCAGGTGGTTCTTCAAAAAGAGTAGTGGATGGGCATCGATGCAGGCTGGTTCCATTCCTAGGTGGTTCAATGTGAAACTGATCCTATTCATTAATTTGCATTTGTAGTGCCCGAATCAAGTCTGTTTAAAATATAAGAGGATACAATCCATGAGGAAAAGCTAAGGTATGCCCTTGCAGTAGCACGTGTAATTCAGTGTTGAGTATTAGTTGTTTCAAGATTGATCATTTCTATTACTCCTTTGGAGTCTATTTTGACTTACTAATTTCATTTCAACTACACTTCTTAGCCTGTGTTGGAGTGGTAATAATTAACCTTGTTTTTAGTATTTGTGGTCTATTATGACAAAGTAGCTACATGTAAATTGTTTAAGCTTGTTATGCTCAATATTCCAGATCCAACTTAGGTTTCTATCCTTTACTCTTCAATGTTAGCTTTAGCCTATAATAAGGTTATTATGGCTATGAGGTAGTAAAAAGGTACATCGGTACACAATGCATCTCATGTTATAAGCAGATGTGAGGAAGGTCCGCACCTCAAGAGGTGTGACGTAGACTACTTATAAATCATAATGAGAAAACTTTACCATTGATCCAAGGCCATTTTATTTTGATGTTGGTTCAAATACGTGACATGGCTTTTGTTCTCTAGTGGTGATGTACAAGTCCTCTACATATCATGAAACCGTCTTCTCCAGTGGTGATCCATAAGTTTTTCACAAATCAAGATCGAGTCGTCATCTATGTTAGATGTAGTGATCCACACATTTTCATACGTCACTGTTTACCTCCACATTCGTGCTCATATTTAATAAATAAGTAAGTCCATCAATTCAAGAACAAACAAATATGTCATTTTTTTATCTTTTCCGTCATCTTATTCTTTTGTATTCTTCATTCTCCCTTACTCACTGTTGGTGAATAAGAGGCTTTTAGAAATTGATGGAAATCTCGAGAAGAGTAATTTTATCCTGAGCTTATGCATCAATTTTGGTGATGAAATTACACATTTGACAACTGAAACTATAGGTAATAAATTTTCATTCTAATTAACTTTCTGCAGTTCTCCTTTCAGTTTTCGGAAATCTTGACTTCCACTATCCATTTTCAACACATGTTATTCTATGTTATTAGCCTACTACTACGTAGCTCTCTGCACACAATTCTATCCTATACGGAAAAAGAACACGTATCTCTATCGAGTACTAACGAGAGGAACATTAAAAAGGACAAATCGTTCTTCACAAGTGAGCTAGAAATGCAGGCAACTCCACATTATAGTCATCCTCCAATGAGTTTATTATTGCCTACACAGCAGTGATTGGTGAAATATCTTTTCTCTATGTTTCCACTGCCTTGCTAATGGTCGTTAATAGACAGTTTGGCTGCAAGAAGAATTAGAAGTCATATTATCCAGTCATACAATTAAAGGGAATATAGCATATATGTCATTGAACTAGATCTATTTCACTCGACTTCTATTTCTCCTTTTCAGATTTTCTGGAATTTTTTTTACTTTTTCAGCTGGCTAATGTTCAAGTTATCATGCTTCTACTTTAACTTACATTTTGTACGTGAAGCACATAGTAACTTTATTTTTGAATCATTCCCTACTTTTCTCTACTTGCATGTAGTTTTTCAATCAAATATGATTACGTTCAACTTTGAACTGATGTAACTCTTGAGATAGGAGTTTGAACTTTATCGGTTTATCACTACCACAAATGCAGTTCACACAGGAAGAAAATAGATGTGTCTAGAAATAAAAGAAGAATTTCATGCCCATGTAGCTCATCAAACTGCACAAAAAAGTGAATTCACAACATTGTATTATAATAGCTGCAGTACTAAAATAGTTATAGTATCACCTTTGTTAGGGAAAAAGATTGAAGATGCTAAGCCTTAAAAGTTGTAGGGGTGATATCGCATTTGGAGTACTTTGGAAGAATGTATTAAGATAATGTTGTATTTTTTCTGAAAAAGTGCAAAAAAATCAGTACTCTAACCCTTCATCACTACTCTTTTACTTGTTGTGTATCTCAATCGATCCATAAAGTAATGTGCAGAGCATTCTTGACTTGAAAGAATGAAAAGGTAAAATGAAACTTATCCGTACGTTTGACGAGCCGCTTTCTTGCATCTGGGTGTCAGGCCATACACTGCACTCGCAAAAGACTAGTTGTAACACTGAAAATATGATCTGTGTGTGCACAGAAATCGGCTCGTAAAATGTTAAAGTATTTTACCTGAAATACAGTAAGGCATAACAAACTCGAGCAAATTCTTTGAGGGTTAATGTTGAGTCTAACAACTTTTTGTATGCTGCTACTACTTCCTAAACTCAATTAACACTACGAAAGTTAGATATATATATATATTTTTGTAAAATTGAAAATATTTGTGGGGGGGGGGT
>NC_028644.1:37370012-37380151 GCF_001406875.1 Solanum pennellii
GTAGGAAGTGTGGGGAGGGGGTCGCGATCAAGGTGAAAAATTTAAATTTTAAAATTGAAAATATTTTTTTAAAAACAAATTTATTTTTTTTAGAGGGGGTGGAGGGATGATAGATGGAGGGGGAGGGCCGAGCGAAAATATTTGCTAGAAATTGATTTTTCTTTTTAAAAAATGTAAATTGAAGTTGGATCAGACTTTTGAAAAATGTTTTCCTTAACTTTTGTCTCAATAAAACATGAGAAAACTGAAAAATATTTCCTTCATACCAAACACAGCAATAGAGACACTAATTTTGTGGTATTATGTTGATTTGACAAACTTATCGAGGAACCAGATGAAGGATGAGATATGCACCAGGCCGGTTTGCAACAGTCGCTCAGAGTGATCTTATTTCATATGGATTCTAAAGAGGGACCATGTATGCAGCAGGGACGATCCGTATGAGTCAACATCTCTAAGGTATCCATAATCTATCCCTAATCTAAAAACTTATTGGGTGTTAAAATGGAGATTTGAAAAGTTTTATTGGGATAGGTCGTGGTTTTACTCCCATGAGAATAGAGGTTTTAAGGTTTACGTTTATTCATTGGTTTATGTTCTTAGTCATATACAGAACATAGTTAGGAACAATGTTTCCTCTATTGCGGTAACTCGTACCAATCTTCAGTATATTTTGCTCATGGTTATAGAAACAAGTAAGGGACTTTGTTCATATTATTATCACAGACTCATACAACTCTTCAATTGATATCAAAGCGGGTTTTCTCTAAAAGGTTAACACGTACAAATGATATTTTCAAATGGTTGCCTTATAGAATCAGGGCAAAGGTCAAATACTCAATAACTAGACCACCTCTGTTCAATGGACAACATTATTGGTGGTGGAAGAAAAGGATCAACATTATGCAATTCATTCATAACATAAGTCCATAATGAAGCAACCCTGGGACTCCCCTCAAGGTCCACTTGTGCAATGTATAGGTATCCCATACCCTTACCTACAGTAAGTATACCTCTTAAGTAATACTAGTTAGTATTCATCTTCTTACTTTCATTCGTTCAATTTAATTTTGTGAAACTTCGCCATAGCCAATAATAGACCATCTGAGCTAAATATGGAATCCGGTGTTATCCCGTAACACCTAAAGGAGGTCACCTACTTGCAAAGGTAGGACCTATACATCATAATAGCATCCACGTGAATCCACTCGCTTGGTTTCCTATGGGGGCACATAGTTAAGGGACTAGGAAATTGTTACTAGAAACTATCTTTATGCTAATTCTCATTATAGTTTCCACCTCATGAGACATTTGGTGAACCTACCTTTATATTTGGAAGGGACACATCTCATTGACAAGTTCACTTGGTGCTAAGCTAAATATTCCCTTTTTGAAGTATCTTAGAGTCTTCTTAACATTAGGTTATATCATAGGTCTTAGAGCTCTTGCCCCTAATAGAACATATGCATAAATCTTAGCTTCTAGGATGAGAAAGTCCTTTGATCACAACCTAACATTATGTGAGAACATTCCATCATAACAAAGTAACAAGATTCACATAGGAAGCACCTTCAATCCCTCATAATAATACACCTATTATCATACTTCAATTGAACAACAACATCAAGAATAGACTAACAATATTGCAATTAAGTATTCATGATCTTTAAAGTCTTACAAATGGCTTCAAAGAATCTCATTCAAGACTTCACACTCAATTCAATTATCTTGACCCAACAATTCAATCATCATTATCATATAATAGTTATCTATAGAAGAACACATTCAATTTAATCTACCTTAATTATAAACCAACCTAAATCACAAGTTAGGGTTAGGAGAAGAAAGGTATTTATGGGCCTTTTGGGGGAAGTAGGTCAAAGCTTAAATGAGTACATCAATCCACCCGTAAACATGCATATTTCATCACTTATAATCAAACTAAGACTAAAAAATTCAGTTTAGAAAGCATACATACAAAATTGGATGAAAACAAGCTTTTTGAAGAATATTGAAATATGAAGTTCGAAGAACCTCTTGGGGAAAGGATTCCTAAGAGTGAATAGCCTCCATACGTTGAGAATATTTGAAGAATGGTGAACGAAATTGTTGATATTAGAGACCTATAAGGAGCATGATCTTCTTCTTCAATGGGGATCTTTGGAGTAGTGAGAGAAACTAGAGAGAGGTGAGAGTCTTTTTGGGTTTTAAGAATTATGGGGTGTTAGGTTAGTTTAATGAATTAGGATGCTTAAATACTCCTGAAATAACTAATTGTAAGCGTCCCTAATTATTGATTAATTAATAAACTAATTACATAACCACCCACACAAAATCCGTGTGGAGGAAGTGAGCTTGGGGTCCATCAACGAGACCTAGTTGACGCCCCGTCGTCCATACCACGGACCGTCCTGGGCAACGTGGCTTGGGACAGATAGTTCTCAAAATGGAGACAAGGCTCTATATTCTAATTATGGACTCACAACCTCTATTGACGGGGCGTGAGTCCTTCAACGACTCGTTTTTTACCTCATCAATGGCATACGGTCTTTGACAACCTTTCAGCTCAAATATTCGGGTCCTCCTCGAGGTCCTTTCGTCGTACCCGAACATTTTGATCGTAAGCACACCCTAAGAATTTTCCCAAAGTTTGACCTTTATACGACTCTTAAAATCCTTTTAAACACCCAATGAACACTAGCTCAGTTTCACTCATCTCCGGACGTCTTGGACGATTCTTGACATTTAGGATCTAATAGTTCTTAATGATGTTAATTACCTGTGTTTAGGACTGGAAACACTACTTTAAAATATTATTCACTAGGTGAGGCTCTAGTCTAGGTCATTGGATTTCCGAGGCATAACAAACTCAAGACTATCAGCTCACAACCATACGACATTATACAATCAAAAATATATTCAATATATCATGCTACGAGAAACATCATTTCCACATATTAGAGACTCAAAACACAACAATAAGGTAGGAACAACATCTAAAACTCATCACGGATCAAGAATTCTTATTTTTCATTTCATATTGGAGGAACTTCCTTCTCCACATTATATCAGGCTTATTTAAACCTCACTCAGAGCATCATGCGATTTGTTGTCAAAGCATAATCATGCAACATTTTTCAATAAGGCATATTAAAAACAATTTTCCTCATAAAGTCTTAACATCCAACTTCTCAATAACACATTAGGCATGTTAACAATTTCACTTCATGAAGAAAATATAAAATTTATACTAAATGCACATGAACATGAGGATTACAATATATGAAGACTCATTTTCTCATTTCATAAGAATTCAACCAAAACATTCATGTCTTAAAGAGAATATTTGGAAACTCATTTTTCACAAAGACTCTACAACATGAACCAAGCATACTAAGAACTCTTACTTTTAGGCTTGAATAAGCATATAAGAAAAAGATAAGGATATCTCACTTCCAACAACTTTACTTTTACCCTTACTCCCCTATTTGGGAGAAACCCATCTAAGGCCAACATGAACATGACATAAGAGTCTCAATCAAGAAAACATCAACCTAAGCAACACCATTCTCACCCAACTCTTCAATTCACTATACCTCTAAGACAACAACATCAACTAAGCCTAACCCATGAACACCACATACTCTCAAAAGCCTCATCATCTAGTCACAACATCCCCTACTAGGATAAACTCACACTAGCTATTTCAACATCTCTTCCTCCCATTCTAAGGTCAGAGGAAAACAACATTAAACCATCATACTCGTCACATCTATACATTTCTAACACCACATTTCATTATCTCTTTCAACCTACATCAAAAGTACAACATATTCAAGGTTTTACTACCAATGCTCACTACTATAAGACAACTCATCCATCCTAAGGTTATCATCACAACCACCATATCACACCTACCAATCATAAAAATCCTTTTTTCTCACCCTTGACTTTGCATCACACTACTTATAATGGAATCCCAATAAAAAGACCATCATATAAGGAATAAGGGAAAGACAACAAATAGTGAAACTCTTAGGCACAACTACAAGAATGAAGAAGTGAAACATTCTTAGAACCTAATAGCCTCCGATTCATGCTGTGGCACACTTCACATTATTAAGAAGAATCTACTAGATATGGTTTTATGATAACCTAAGACCATACCGAAAACCTTATGCTTTGATATCAAAGCATCCCCTAGTTGTAACCGGTGTATTCGTCCTCTCGGAGGTCTCACACAAGCTACATGGATCATTCATTGCATACAATAATTGAAAATAGAGAAGAATTTAGAGATTTTTTTACACAAGAAGAGTACTTTCATTAATAAGAAAGCGAAAGACTTTAAAACATTTAACTTTTCAATATGTCTCATAAAACAATCTCACAACTTTTGGAGTACAACATTTGGGAATAAGACCATAAAAGAACATGAAGGATTTTGTCCTCAAATCTATGAGGAATCACCATAAAAAGAACATGAAGGATTTTGTCCTCAAATCTATGAGGAATCACCAAAACTTCATTTTCAACTCTTAGGAAACCAATGCATCATCCATAGCATACAAAAACTCCAATCCCCACACTTTAATAAAAAGGGGAAAAGAAGGGGTTAGCACATTACATAGAGTATGGAATCCATGAAAAATTATGCAAAAAGGAACATTTAGTATAGAAACATACTTTCATGACATTTTCATAAAAACCTTCATTTTAAGAGTTTAAGAGACATAATACAAGTCAACACTAACATATAAGACATTTTTAACTAACATCAACATATATCACTTAATTCCGTATTCATCAAGTAACCTTTCATCATTTAGACTCATTCTATGACCCACATAAGTAAAACATAAAAGGGTCACCCATACACCCTTTTCATGTACAACTAACTGTTCCTCAAAGACACCCTAGATAAGGATTTTTCTATTGAACATACTATCATTAAAAGGACATGCATTACCCAAGTCATTAAGGAGTCAATCATACAATTAGGGGAGTTCACATAATGGTTTAGAAGACCTAGAGAACTCATTTTAGCATCTTCAAGGCCTACTTGGACCATGTGTAGATATCATCCCCTACTATTACCTACACATCGTAGACTTATCCGATAACTAGAGTGCACATCCCACCTATTGAGAATAGACATTAACAGACTTAGACCATACTAGCTAGGTATGGAATCCGGTGTCATAAGACCCCACACCATGGAAGGTGTTTTACTTGCCAAAGGTAGAACTAGGATACATCCCATTTAGGCACATGTTTTAAGGGATATCGAAAGTCTTATTTGTACTCTTGTCTCATACTCAAGTAGAGATACTACCTTAAGAATATGTGCTCTTTTATTTTCCGTGGTTCTCATTGAGTAAGTGCATTCACGTAAATGTATTAGTAAAGGTATCATCAATAAGCCTACCAACTCATAAAACCATTTCTAAGAATGCATCCACAAGGGTCTACCGATTATGGTTTATTAGGATATCTCATTCATGAAATGGGTACAAATTCTAGATCTATCCGATTCACTTTATTAGAAACCTTCTTTTCATATTCAAGGTTCACACATTCACTTAGGGTTATAGACTCATCAAGTTGGGGCACCATTTTTAGGTTAACCACTTCAGAACATAGTCTAGAATACCTCATTCATCATTCAAGGAAAGGCACCACTATAAGGTCTACCATCGTAGATTTTCTTTCATTCATTCAAGACAAGGATGACTAATCCTACAATGTTAGGATATCACGTTCACATATCTTTCATTCATCAAGGAGAGGAAGCCTAAGTCGACCAAGTACAGGACTTCATAAACAAGAAGCTTTCATGTATCAAGAAGAGCCACCTAAGTCTGCCAAATAAAGACACAACATCATCATGTAAGACTCGTCATAGTCTATCCCCATCATATATAACATTTGGAAAACTCATACTCTGCATTACTATATACATCACATTATATAAGATCACCGTCACATTATGTTCACATTATACAAGATCACACATATATCACATCATTCTTCACTTTATACGTTCATATATACCATAATATGATACTAATGAGATTCATATAATAACTCCAACAAGGTCATGATCATAACATATACAACAAGTAAGAACCACAACCATAAGTGGACCATATCAAAAAAGAGCAATTCACTTATGAATTGTACATTAGTAAGAGAATTAGCTCAACTTACCTTCTTCCAAAAGCTATGATCACCACTTCTTAACATCTCCAACAATTCACAATATAATAGAATAATTAAGAATAGAAATCAATAATACAACTCATTCTAATCACAATTGCATCAACATATATCATAACCAATAAACCAAATTCATCATAAAATTTAGGGATTTTGTGAAGATCAAGGGTTCATGGAGATTTTTATTGTAAAACATTCATTTAACATCAATAATATAATATCTAATGATTTCATATCGTTTCATGCATGAACTCTTGAATTAGAGAAGAAATTGGACTTTTTCATAACATTTGAAATCACTTTGATGTTGTCTCTAATGTGATAGGTAACCTTAGATAAAGAACTCACATACCTTATTATAGAAAATCCCATGAGAATTGAAAAAATACCTCCATTGAAATCCACAACTGTGGCTCCATCGTGTCCTTGAGTTTACATGGGTGTTTTTGGAGAATTCTTTTAAGATGGAAGGGTTTTGATTTTAGGAAAAGAGAATAATGAATTAAAATTAGGGGTTTAAATGTCTTAAAACTGTTAATATACCTAAATAAATATAAATAACTAACCTTACCCTTTAAAAGACATGGGTTAATTTACTGATTAACCCCCACCTTCACCAAAGTGAAATGCAGGTTGTTGGTGCGATTAATGCCCACCAGCCCCTGAACCATGGTCTCGTCCACTCCCTGTCAATGGTATCAGTTGTTTTTGTTAGAGGCTCTAAACCTGCTGTCCTGATCGACGCCCAAGACCAATGGACAATCAATATATTGACGAGCCATCATTTGCTGTTTTTAATCATGTTGCTTTCTAGCTTCTTGGCCGAGATATGGGGTCCTCTTTACGGCCAATTTAGGTCCTTGGGTAGTCGTACTTGGATGTTAAACCTCTAAACTCGATTTTCTTCAAATATTAGTCATCTCCACATTACTTAGACCTCAAAAAGAAAACTAACTTCAATTAAAACACATAAGACCACACTAGCACTTAAATGACTCTGAATGTCCGGGTAGTTCATTGACGTTTTACCTCAAACACAAACAAACTGACATTTACATTAATTTTAACACATAGTCAACAAGTTAACGATTCAAAAACACATGTGAAGATCTAGTTCATCCTATTTCATTTTTGAGCAAGAAGGGTTAGCTTGGAGTTATTAGTGATCCTACTTCCCATGTCCGCATTCAGGGTGTAGCCTCAGGCGTGACATGAGTGGTACAAGTATGAGATCCCAACTTTTAGATAAGGGCAGTGAAGTCTAGCTAAGTGTTAAGGGTAATAAGAGCATTAAGAGGTCTACTCGTTATTGTATATAATCATACGATGTTCCAATTAATTAAATGATATTCCATCTGTGCCTATATAGTATATTTGAGTTGTCAATGTGGAATAGGATGATGTAATGTGTTTCCTTAAAGATTTAGATGAAACATATTATAAGCCAATGAAAAGAGGTTAAGGGAAGTGTCTTAAAATAGGTCTTAGAATAAGTCTTGCTACCTACTTATGGAGAGTTCAGTGGCCATATGATAACCATTTCTTTAATATCAAAGAAAAGAGAAGACAGACTGATTTATATATGATGGAATTGATCTATAACTTTAAACTTTCAATTTAGAACCTAAGGGGGAGACGATAGGATGAGAAACCAAGTCAAGTATTGAGGATGAGATATATCAATCTGTACATAATCTTGCATATTCCTCGAGCGTAGTAATTACAAAATCTTGTAGACATTCCTAATTTCAAATTTTCTATTAGCTATTCCTATTCACCATAGAGAGATTCATATCTATGCTTTGTTTCTAGAATGAGGGGTAAAAAGTTTAGCCGATTAACCTCGAGCTTACTCTATAAAGTTATGAATATCGTCCTTATGATATGAACCAATTTATATAAGAAATCATGTCTCACAGTTTGTTTAGTCTCACAAATCCATGGATTTCTCTCAATGGTTGTCAACATAATGTTATGCCATGCATATTACTATATGATAATTCTCGAATGAATCGTGCTTATGATCTTTCACCCTAAAGGCCTTTGAGTAATACTTTTTAGTTATGGAAGTGGTTTTGTTTATAGTAGTTGTGTAATGATATAGAAGTGGATTGCTATTTCTTATTGCTGTATTAATAGTGTGTTTATTCATCTAACGTCATAAATATGGAGGAAGTAGGAGATAAGGTTTTACATTGTTTCATAAGTCATTTTTGTGGTAGTGCATCGAAGTTTGTTTGTAAAAGTGGCGTGAGAATGAGGAATTCTTATACGGAGTTGTTAGTAACATGTGTAAAATATGTTGCTGGTTACATGTGTAAAGTATGTTGTTGGTAACGTGTAAAATATGTGATAAATTAGGTATTTCGTGATATCAGTTGAAGGTTAGCTGAATGTAGTGATAAGGAGTAGTATTGTTGAGATAAGATTCAATTAAGAGGCATAGAATCCGAATCTTGTGATTTATATCAGAATAATCTTTCTATGTTAAGTACTTTGTGATTTTGATTTAGGCTACAATATAGTAAGAGTAGCTCCTTCTATTTGTAGTTTGTCCTTCATACGAGGATAAATGATCCCAAGGAGAGATATAGTAACACCCCAAATATTTCTATTCTAATGTTCAAACTATTTACATGTAATTCGTGTCGTGTGATTTTTAAATTTTATATCGTTTTAAAGGTATTTTTTTTGTGTGTAAATTTTTTTGAATATCAATTAAGGTCACTAAAAATCCTAGTATAAAGTTGATTTGAAAGTTTCCTTACCGATTAAGTTTTGACATAAGATTTTACTTAGGTTACTTACGACCATATCTCTTATAGGATAGAAAATTACGTGGCCATAAAGAATAAAGATGTATGAATAGGAATACTCTTTCCAACGCCACCAATTTCACATCAATCCAGTTTTTGAGTAAAATGTTATGAGCATTTTTGCAGCTGATACAGTGCAGTGATGAATTAGTTGATGGAAAAATATTTAAAAGGGTCTTTTTGTCCTTTTTACATCCAATAAAACACTAAATGAAATTATTTACTGATTGAAGACCTAAAACAATCAGATTTTCAAATTTTATTGCATTATTCTCTTCTCTCTAAAACCTTAAGACAAAACCCTAATGAAAAATCAATGTAGAAGACTCCATTCAAATTTCTTCAATCGTTTTCAATTTTCTTTCAATCTTTTCAATAATTTCATTATCCTTTTCCAAGAATTTCATTATCCTTTTCCAAGAATTTCATCCTTTCCAATTCAAATTCCTCCATACAATTATGAATCATTAATGAAAATCATAAATTTTGGCCATAGAGATTTCAAGAAACTAATTTAAGAGTCTCAAAAAAGGTTTTCTTCATTATTTATGTTCATGCAAGGGTTTAAAGAATTATAATCAAGATTCTTAAAGAGACTCATTCTTTTAGGTATGTTAGGCTATCATGGTATTGGACTAGTTCGTCCTCACGCCCTACATCTACTTTTATAACAGTGAAAGAGTAATATATGATTCCTTCCCTATATTTGAGTATTCGTGAGATAAGTTGATTATGAGTTCTTGAGTTCATGTTTCTTTGAAAAAATCTATTCCTAATTATTGAGTTATTTTATCGTTATTCAGATTCTTGAGTTTAATTATTTATGTCTATACTTTAGCATGAACCCTACAATTGAGTTATAAATTTTGAGAAGCTTTTAAAAGCCAATACTTAAGTTTTAAACTAATTTTTTTTAGGAAGTAAGGATGAGTTTTGAGGAAGATTGTATTCATGAGTCTCTATATGGTTATTGAGGTCATCAAGTTGAGTTGTTAATGTCCATAATTCCGCATGAACACTAAGAATTAAGTAATATGTCTTGAGTCTCTCTCTCTCTCTCTCTCTCTCTCTCTCTCTCTCTCTCTATATATATATATATATATA